>NC_038244.2:33617541-33917541 GCF_000004515.6 Glycine max
CTTTTCCTAACAAAAATATAACTTAATATTTTTCAATTATAATTAACTACAAAAAATATTAACAAGTAAATCATAACTAATTTATGATAAGATAATTTTTAATAAAAAATAACTTATTAATTTATAACTAATTTTTAATTAATTATTTTTTACATATTTTTTATAATAAAGACTAAAAAGTAATTAAAATACAAATTATAAAAATTAAGAAAATTATTTTTAGACTATAGAGACTAAAAGAGAATTAAAATATAATTGAAAAAAATTATAAATATCACTCTTAAATTATAGAGACTAAAATAATTAAAATATAAATTATAAAAAAAAAATTTAAACTAAAAAAACTAAAAAAACCAATAAAACTAATAACCAAATGTTAACCTAAAAAAATTTAAAAGTATTGCCTAAAGACGTTACATTACTCGGAAGAGTGGAGTAAGGACGTGTGTTAGCTGGTTAATGAGGAGTCCTGATATTCTTCTTCGTCTTCATCGGAACCCTAACCCCTTCGGAATCGGAAGAAGAATCATCAATGGAAGGAGTGCTGTCCGCGAACGAGCAACAGAGCATGGTCTCTTCCTTCCTCGAGGTCGCTCAGGGCCAGACCGCCGAGACTGCGCGCCAGTTCCTCCAGGTTTCTTCACTCTCTTCTGAATTCTCAAATTAGGGTCACTCGTGATTTCGAAGAATTAGATTATTATTGTCGTTGTGAACAGATCTACGAAATAATAATAATAACAATGTTGTTGTTGTTGTGATTGATGTTGTGACAGGCCACAAGTTGGAAGCTTGAGGAGGCTCTTCAGCTGTTTCTGATAGGGAGTGAAGGTGGGGCGGTGCCGTTGCCGGTGCCGCCGCCGCCGTTGTTGCACACTCCGCCTTTGGAAAATGTCGATTCCTGGACTGATCAACAGCCTTTGAGGTAGTACCATGACTCTGATGGACTAACTCAGTAATTGTTTGTTCTGTGTGTTGTTGCTTTTAAACTTGCAGTTGTTGTTTTTAGTGAACCAAGGAAGGACGCCGCGGCGGCTGCAAGTGAAAGTATTGATCTCAATGATGCAGAAGAAGTGCGCCCTCCCTTGCCTGTAATAAGGGAAACTCTCTATGACGATGCAATGCTGTATGGGTATGTTTTGCCTTTCATCATTTATTTCTTTGCTTTGTTGGAAATGCATATTATTCGGTGTTTTTATCGTTATTTGGATTGCATAATTGTATAATAAGCAACTCTTTGTCTGTTTGTGCCTTTGTAAACTGTGAAACAAAGTCAGGTGAAAAAAAAATGAATTGTTGTGACTAGGATGGTAGTCTTGTTATCCATATACACCTGGAAGGATTCAACACTGTTTTAGTGGTGTGTATGTTAATGCTTGATGGCGATCCACTAAGAAGCATAATGCATTAATGCTGACAGTTTTTTTGTGGAATATAAAATGTATTATATACGGTGGTGTTTTTATTACCTGAAGAACTTTTAGATTTTGTTTTTTGTCTGACTTTTAAAGCCAACAGTTTTTCTCCACGTATTTTTGAAAATACCCTAACATTAACACTTAAAGTTAATGTTTTTCCCCTACACAGGCACTAAAGTTTGGGTATTTCAAAAAATATAGGGACTAAAACCAATGTTTTAAAAGTTGAGGACTAAAACTAAAATTTGGAAATGTTTCAAGGACTCAAAACACCGTTAACCCTATTATGTACTTATCAGAACTATTAGATTGTCTTGCATATTACTCTAAAGTATGTTACAGTTGGGATCTTTTGTTTCGTTTCATGTTTATAAATTGCGGGTGTGGTTACGTTGTGATCCTTGACAGTGTAGGAGATTGTGGGAAAATGTGACTGATGCAATTGCAATTGCGGTTGCAGTGGGTTAAAAAACCTTTACATTGTCACCGCAATTGCAGGCTGCAATAATTGCAATTTAGAACCATGCCTCATAATGTAAATTACATAAATACTTGTGTGAATGAAGTGACATTGTAGTCAGAATTCAATTAATGCTGTTTTATTAGTTGTCTTATCTTTAGGAAATATCTACCTGTGTTTTAGTTTGGCTCATTATAAGTTTACTTTGTTTTTCCGTAATATATATGTGGCTTTTGACATTCAAACTATTCATTCATGTTGTGTTTTGTGACGTTTATGCAGAGCATCAAGGGCCAGCCATCGTTCCCACGAACCGAGCTCCCTGGTTGCATTTCGTAACTTTGAAGAGGAAATGAGACAACCAGGGGTTTGGGAGTCGGAACAAGGTGCTGCTTCTACAGCAGAGACTTCTCGAGATAATCTTGCTTCACTTTATCGCCCTCCATTTCATCTAATGTTCAATGGTCCTTTTGATAAGGTAAATATGCTTCTTAGTTTGGATTTTATGGATTCTGTCAAAAGTGGAACTTAGTCAAGCCTAGTTCAGCCAAAACATCTTTTTATTTAATTTGATTTTAAACATGAGCCTGCAAAGCCAAGCTCAAGCTCAACCTTATTTCTTAGACTCATCTTGATTATTGTTTATAATTTTTATGCTTTTCAAGTATTAAAATATAGTAATTACTCAAATTTTCACTCTATTTTCTTGATTTCTTACATAACCTCTATTTTAAAAGCTAATAAACCTTAACACTTGCATGTTATTTAGATATTTTTAAAATTTAGTCTTCGCACAGCTTGCTCTGCCTTGCATTTTGAAAATGCACTACACTTAAATCCATTTAAGCATAGTAAGCAAGGAATGAATGGGGCCATCAGTCAACAATCAAAACACCAAAATGACTGTTAATAGATATTTAGATTAGATATATTTAGGTAGGTATTGTTCTATCAGTCTTATTGTCTTAGTTCTGTGTCTTTTAGCTTCATCTGTTATTATTTCAAATTATTTTGACTGCTGTAAAAGATTGTAAAACAATTTCTGTTAATAAAATTCAGAGCACTGTCTGAACACATCATCAATTCCATTCTTCAACTCTGGGATATCTTTTTTGGTTAAATTAGTTTTTTAATCCTCCAATTTATTTTTTAGATTCAATTTGGTCCTCTAATTTTTTTGGGTTCTATTTGGTCCTCTAATATTTTAAATTGATTCAATTTGGTCCTTCAATCTAAATTGTACGAAATCACACTTTGTGGATGTTCAAAACTGCCACTAAGTGGTTTCAAATTGCCACAAAATTCAAATTTCCCAAAAAAATGAATCGTTTTTAAAAACTAGAGGACCAAATTGAACCAAAAAAAACTAGAGGACCAAATTGAGTCGATTTTAAAAATTAGAGGACTAAATTAAACCCCAAAAAATAGAGGACCAAATTGAACCTAAATAATAAATTAGAGGACCAAAAAACTAATTTAACAAACCTAAATAGAGAACTAATTTAACCAAAAAAATGAATCGTTTTTAAAAATTAGAGGACTAAATTAAACCCTCTGTTTCTGTTAATAACTGAAATGTAAAATGTTGGGGATGGACATCTTGGCTTACTGTTTGGAGGTTTGAAGGCAAAGAGAGGACTCTAGGTGTAGGTGTAGGATGAGAAACTATAAGGGGGTACATCTGCCATTTCACAATATTTTTGGGTGGACTGATGCCTGATGGCTTAGTTAGTCATTTTGTTTCTATTAGATGTTAGGCACTCCTATGCTATACCGTGTGGAAAATATGACTATGGGCAAAAGAGGGTTTTACCCTTTTCGGCTTTAACAAACAGACTTGACTACATGGAAATGGGTGTGGGAAGCAATTTGGTAAAGTTAGAGGTTGTGTGGAATACATCTGAAGAGGTGGGAAATGAGAGGTAGGCTATTATTGACTATTGAGTGAGGATTTAGGGGGGAGTTACTGGTTTTGCAATGACCTGTTTCTACTCTGTAGTATGTCAGGATCCAAATGCAAGGTATGAGACTTGAGTCACACATTGAAGTGTGGGGTTTATGAGGCCTTGGGCTCTTCAAATGTAATTGCTAGCTTTTGTGGTTCTCCCGAGGTTTTTATCAATTGATATCGAAGCTTTCCATTGTGTCTCTTTGTTGCAAACAAGAAGTGCAGGTGGTGAGGCCTGCATTATAGTGTTTGTTTATGACTAGTCAAAAGGGTAGTGCTCAGTCAGCTTGTGTGGGTGCGAACTGCCTGGGCTGTTGGTTGGGGTGAAAAATGAATGGATTGGATAAATTTCCTGTTTAATATAATGGAGTGGATAAAGACAATCCACTAATCCATTTAATACACTAAAAATTCGTTTAACAAAAAAATCACAAAAAATGCAATCGCGGATCTTGCACCACTGTGCTGTTCAGGAAAGGCAGAGCAGTGAGGTTTGAAAGCCATTTGCAGAGTGGAGTCCTGGTGATTTCAGAATTAGGGATTGCGTGATAGAGATTATTGCTTTTTGGGCTTGCGGGTCTTGTGCAAATTAGACCTCACCTGATAAACCTTAGAGTCTGATTTTTTTTTTTTTTAAATTCTATCTGTTAACACTCACGTGCCTTTTTAAAACATAAGAAATAATTGTTTTTTTAATTCGATATTTTATGTTAAAACTCAAGTGGCTTTTAAAACAAAGAGTCACATTTGTTTTTTTTATTCTTTTTTCCCCTTTTTTAACGTAGAGTTGGGCTTCCTTATTTTAAAATAGTCCAACAGTAGCCTATTTATTTCCATTGCTTGCAACCTTTCAGAATCATTCTGTCACTTAAATTTCTTTCCTCTTCTAAAACTCTGAACACGCCAGCCTTCTTATCCAGTCCAGCGCCTCTGTTTTTTACATGTAGCATCAATTATTATTTTTTTTGTTCTTTTCTTTAGTCCTTCCTCTTTCTTTTTCCTTTCTCTTTTTTATTTTACCACAGTTTATTCCACACACACACACACATAACACTTGAATCTGAATTGTATATTCTAGATGCTTAAAGAGAATGTACCCTTGGCTGTTTATTTATAGTAATCAATGTTTAATTAAAATAATAATCTAATCCCTTCATTATAGGGATAATAATCAAGCTAAATCAATTACATAAAAATAGTAAATAGGAAACTAAATCAATAACGTAAATAAGGAAACAATCCTAATGTAAATAAGGAAACAATCATATCAGAATGATATCTAATCAGAATCATATCTCAACCCTCCCCCTCAAGCTTGAGTGTATAGATCATATGCATCCAGCTTTGGAAGAAATGTAGGATGTCCTCGACTGTCTAAGTGACTTGGTACAAATAACTAGTACTAGTGACTTCTCCATAAATTAACTTCTCTCGCATAAAGTGACAGTCAATTTCAATTTCATTTGTGGAAGACCTATAATTATTCAAATTGAAGGCAAGACTAATGCATCTAGGACAATTGTTGGGACTAGTGCACCTAGGACATAAATGGGGCCAGTATATTTGGGACAAAGACTAGGGCTAGTGAATCTAGGACATAGACAAGGGCCAGGGCATCTAGGACAAAGTCAAGGCCATTGCATGTGGGACAAAGATAGGCTAGTGGAAGCCATTGTTGAGAGAGACGGGAACCAAAAAACACATAACAGTACTTACGTGTTAGAGATCTTTAGGACAAACAGAGATCAGATTTGGGAAGATTGGCGGTCGGCCAGTCTGTCAGTTTTTTTTTTGAACGGCCAAAAGTATCATATATTATAAAAGGATAGTACCAGGGGTACTACAAAGATACAAATAGAAAGCCATAAGCTGAGGCTAGAGAGTAAAGGCTACAAAAACCTCCCCAACAATAAACCTTACAAAACCCACCCAACCTTCCCATACTAGGAGAAGGCGAAGGACATAGATGATGACCATTGTTGAAACGGAATGGCAAAGTCCTTTTCCCACCCCCTCAACCAAGACCAGGTGAGAAAAATTGCATCATCCACCAACTTAGATGATGACCATTGTTGAAACGGAATGGCCAGTCTGTCAGTGATGTTGCTGGTAGAAGAGGACACCGTCACGCCCCGACAGAAGGTTTGCATTGGGGCTGTTTGGCGCGTAGAAGAAAAGGCGCGTGAGTAGTATGATGCTGATGTTGTGTCCACTGCCATGTAGATTGGCAGAAGACGAGTCACGTGATGGTGTCACCAGTCGAAAATGTCGTCGGAACGGCGACAGTGGCGATTTGCAGCGGAAAATGTAGAAAATGTCGCTGAAAAGCAAAAACAGATGAAAAATGATAGCTGGAAAAGGTATGTCGAGTATAAAGGTCCACTAGAATGTGGAAATAGGTAGTCAGAAGAAGGGAGACAAATAGAGGACAAACAAAGAGGTCCATCAGGGACAGTAGGTCGTTGGTGGAGCACAATTTTTCATTATCCCTCAACCTGGCTCTGATACCAACTTGAATATCTGAATTGTATATTCTAAATGCCATATCTCAACAATAATATTCAAACCACTATGTGATTTCCACTATTTGCCCCCGATGCTATCCGTTATATGATATAGCGGATTTTTAGCTTTTTGCAATTTTCCATGATCCACTATTGACAACATTGGTCATAACTCATGTATTGCGGCCAATGCCAAGAAACTACTAATTCATAGGTTAAGGTAACTTATAGAAGAAGAGCAAGCCTGTTAGACTTAAATTTATGCTAATTGGTAGTGAAGGTTACTAACACTAGGTACTAATGGGGATGATAGTTCTAATCGAACCTATTTGCTTCTCTCTTGAATTTACTTTCTTCTATACTCCCTAGTTAGAAATTTGAAAGCTGGAAGATACGAGTATAATTGGCAGGAATGAAATGGACGTGATATTGGACAAATCCATTTCTCCAATTCCAAACTGATTCAATTGAGTCACAATTGAGTTAAATTGGTTTGGTTTGGATTGGAGAAAGAGAGAGAGGAGAGAGAGAAATGAGTGGGGGAAGGGTATTAAAAATTAAATATAAAAAATATATTGGGTTGATTTTAATTCATTTAAGTATTAATTAAATGTGTTGAGAATCACAATGAGATAGAGTTTATAGACATATATCTGATTTAGCGGAAACTTAATATTCTCTAATCATTTTTTTTTTGGAAGGCAGAAAATATATATTATTAATAAAAAGAACAACAGTACCAGAGGTACTGGTGAACTATAATTGAGTACAAGACACCTACAGTGTCACCCTCCAAAAACAAAAGGAAACCCAACACTGACCCCAACACATAGGATAGCTATACCAAGCCCATATTAACCAAAGTACTCCACAAGGTTGGAAGACCAGTGATTGAAAGAAGTGCTGAAGTTTTCTCTGGTTTTTAACCATGACCATAGCAGGAATAAAGCATCATCCATCACTTTGGAAGGTTCAAAGTGATTGCCCTGGAATATCAATAGATTCCCAGCACCAAACAGAATTGAACAAAGTGAGTTGCTGGAGAAGCTGAAAGTGGTCCTACCATCTGGTTCCACCTCAAGGATTCCCACCATAGACCTCTGGTCATTTTACAATTGAAAAACAAATGGCCAGCCTCCTCTTGATCATACCCACAGAGAGGGCATTCATTTTCTTGAATGGGCACGTTTCTTCTAAGGAGGTTATATCTAGTGGGTAGTCTATCTTTAATAAGTCTCCAAGAGAAAACCGCGACCCTTGGGGGTATTTTCAGCTTCCAAATTGTCTTGAAGATATTTGCCTCTGGGATTTGTCTATTACTGGTCATCAATATTCTATAAGCTAACTTAGTGGAATACACGCCACATGGATCAGCTTTCCACACCATGATATCCTGCAGATGAGTCTGAATTTGTGTAGCATTAATTGCTTCCATAAAAGCCACAGCTACATCTTGTTCATGATCAAATAAATTCCTCCTCCACTTTAAATCCCAACACCAATTACCCTGATAAAAGCTTCCCATTGTCGAGATGGTACTATTCTGCTGTCAACTAATCATGAACAACTGATTATACTGCTGTTCAATATTACAGTCAACCCCCAACCATTTATCTTTCCAAAATTTAATTTTATCCCCACACCCGACCTTCCATACCATCTGCTGATGGATAGAGCTAAACTCAGGCTGCTGATTTAGTTTTCTGAGATCCCTCCACCACTGGGAATGCCAGGCTTTGTCTCTGCCATTATTGAGTTCTGCCCAACCTCCATATTTGGATATCAAGATTCTGGCCCACAACTGATTTAGATTAGAGGATAGAGCCCAGATCCATCTACCCAACAGAGCTGCATTGAATTTAGAGATATCCTTGATCCCGAGACCCCCATCCTCCTTGGGGAGACAAATTACATCCCACTTCACCCACGGGATTCTCTAATCATGTGTAATTAATTCAATAAAAGCCTAAATAAACTGTTTTCTGTGGTGCATTCAGACACACAGTTTCTGCTCTATATGCCTTTGTTTTCTCTTCTTTTTTTTAAAACAAATGATCCATTAGATTTGAAAATTGAAGAGGATGGATCACTAACCATCCATAAAATTGGATGGATTTTCTCGTGTATGGATTAGATGGATGGTGGATATAGTTTGTTTTGCTACTTCTAGTTGTGGGGTGTGGTCGATATTAGGATTCAATTGCAAGGTGTGGAACTTGAATCCCTCATTGAAAGGAGGCTAAATATCACTTTTGGTCCATTATTCTTTAGTGTTTTTTTAGTACATCAATTTTTCGTTAGCAATGTTACTGTTCCGTTAATTTTTAAAATTTAAAATTCTGGCGGCTAAAAATTGCCACTATCTTTATTTTATTTTTGAAGAATAAAAAATGCACCACAAACCCAACAACATAGGCCCTTAACAAACCCATTCGAGTGTCTCTCTTATTCCTTCCCAAACCTAACAACAACCACTTCATTCTTTGACATCATTCTCCCAAATCTCAAACACTCTCCAAGACTTCCCACCTCCCGTTGGCACCATCACATGGCCCCTTCACTCAACCCTACCCTTCATCACCTATACCCCTAGAAACTCCATCCCCTTCACAATCACCAAATTCAACACTAACTTCAACACCCTATCTTCAAACCTCTCAAAAGTCAACATCCACCACCAAAACCTAATACCCCCTTAACCATTTACCATGAAGAACATTCTGTCTTAGCGCTTCAACTCACCCTCTTCCCAAACCAAGGGTTTCCGATAGGAATAACAATACATCACACAGCCCTTGACGGAAAGTCTTCAACTTTGTTCATGAAATCATGGACACATTTGTTCTCACCTCAATACCTCAGCAGAAGAACCATTATCACTACCGAAGCATCTAACACCTTTATTTGATATAGAGCTGTTATAAGAGATCCTTTAAGGATTAGTGAAATCGTGGACTCGTGGTTGAGCTTTGGTGGAGCCACCAATGACTGAAGCTTAAATGTGTGGGAGAACCATGACGGATATCAAACCGATTTGATTAAGGGTAAAATGTATAACTGATGTAAAATGTGTTATTTAACGTCAGTTAAACATATAACCAATGTTAAAATGTTCAACAAAATTACAAAATTGCCAGTGTTTTTTTTTACAGTGGTTTATAATTTTTGAGATAAAATAAAGCTGCCACTATTTTAAATTAATTATTGTTAAATTATTGTGTTTTATATTAATTTTTGTCTTGTTGTAGTTTGTTTTTTTTTCTCTCTTTTTCTCTGTTGTAAGGTGCCTCAGTCTGCACCTCTGCTCTCTCTTTTGTACTTGTTGACCTTTGTATCATTTAATATATATAAAAGCTTAAGCTGAGTGTGTCCTAGATAGAGACACTCAAGCATTATCCCCAAATATATTGTCTAAAGTATTATTTCAAAATTTAACAGAACACTAATGTCATTAATGGAAACTTGAAAAAAGGACCAAAACAAAACCTTTCGAAAAGATAAAGGACCAAAGTGAGACTTTTAAAACTTAATATACCAAAATGAAAAAAAATACTAAAACGTAAAGGACCAAAATTGACATTTAGCACAGCCCATCCCAGGAGGTTTCAAAGTCTGAAACCTCACCATGCACCTGTGTTTTATGCGTCTCCGTCAAGCACCTGCAGGTTACATGCTGGTCTCTGGTCGTCAGAACTTCATTGCGATGCCAAGGTTATGTTCTTCGGCTTCCAGTTCTGTTTCAGCCCTCAGATCATCATTTTGTAGCTGTTTGGATAGTTGGTCTGGTTTCCCGTGCATGTACAATAGCTGTTTGGCTGTGAATTTGGGATTTAGGGGCTCGGTCGTCTCTGTTTTCTTCAAATATGACTGTCACAAGCACTACTCTCCCTTGCTCTGGAAACCGAGTTAGCAGTGGAAAAAGTGATCGCCCTTGGTGTTCCTATTGTAAGAGAATAGGCCATACACGTGAGACTTGCTACTCCTTGTATGACTTTCCTAACAAGACAGCACACATTTAAATTTAAAAAATCTAAGCCAAGATTTTCTGATGAGGAATATCAAGAATATTTGATGTTGAAATCCAGCAGCCAAGCTCAATTATGTTTGGTGCCAAGTGTTTCAATAACCTGTATTTCTCAGTCATTGGACAGTCAAGGTCCATGGATAATCGATTTAGATGCTTCAGATCATATTTCTGGTAATGCCTCTTTATTTACCTTTGTCTTCTCTAAAGTTTCCTCATCTCATAACCTTAGCCAATGGGTCTAAGGTAGCTTCTAACAGTATTGATAAAATTTCACTCTCCTTCCCTAAACTTGGAATCTGTTCTTTTTGTTCCTAATTGTCCCTTCAATTTGATTTCTTTAAATCAGTTAACCAAGTCTTTAAATTGTTCTGTAACATTCTATGCTGATTCGTTTGTTACAGGAACGTGGTACGGGCTAGACAATTGGAGTAGGACATGAATCAGGAGGACTCTACTATCTAGAAACCAATTCTTCTGTGTCCTGTTTAGCAGCCCCATTTCCCAAACTAATTCATGATCGTTTGGGTCATCCATATTTGTCAAAATTGAAGAAAATGGTTTCTGGTCTTAGTAAACTGCAAAGGTTAGAATGTGAATCATGTCAATTAGGCAAACATGTTAGGTCTTCTTTTCCAAAGCAAACTGAAACACAATGTACTTCTCCCTTTCTACCATTCTTGATGTACTTGGGTGTATTTAATGAAAGATAGATCTGAACTTTTGTCTATTTTTTACATCCTTCAATGAAATCCAGAACCAATTTGGTATAGTTATTAAAGTTCTTGGGAGTGATAATGCCAAAGAACATTTCTCTTTTACCCTCGCTTCTTTTTTATCCTCACAGGGCATTTTGCATCAATCTACTTGTCCCCATACACCACAACAAAATGGGATGGCATAAAGGAAAAATAGACATTTGGTTGAGACTGCTCACACCTTATTGCTCAATGCAAATCTTCCTGTTCATTATTGGAGTTATGCAGTTCTCACTGCTAGCTTTCTCTTAAATAGAATGCCCTCTTCAATCCTTGATAATAAGATTTCTCTTTCCATTATCTCTCCAAATGAACCCTTATATCATGTGTCTCCTCGTGTTTTTGGTTGTACTTGTTTTGTCCATGATGTTTCTCTAGGGCTGGACAAGCTTTCTGCAAGGACAATTAAATGTGTTTTTCTTTGGTACTCCCATCATTAGAAAGGGTATCAATGTTATTCTCCAGACACTAAAAGGTTATACATGTATGTAGATGTTACACTCTTTGTAGAAACTCCTTTCTTCTTATCTTCCATGCAAGATTCCAGTATGAGCCTCCCAACCAAGAAGAAAATCAATTCCATTTTTCAACTAAAAGTCTATCTGCTCAAAACCACTTTCCAATTGAAAGTCCATCTCCTTTCATCACTTCTCGACACAAAACACAAGGAACAAATTCATTACAGGATGAGTCACTTGATTCATGTTCTGCTCCATTAGTCACCCCTATGATGATTCCTCATGATGAAAGCCTTGGTTGGCCTATTGCTATTAGAAAATGTATTTGATCTACTCGAAATCCTCATCCCATTTATTTGAGTTATCACTATTTGTCTCCATCATATTTCTCCTTTGTATCTTCTTTGTCTACTATTGCTATTCCCAAAAATGTTCGTGAAGCAATTCCTGAATGGAAACAAGCCATGATTGTTGAAACGTAGGCTGTTGAAAAAGTGGCACATGGGAGCTGGTTCCTCTTCTCCTAGGCAAGAAAACAGTGGCCATACACTCAGATATATGGTCTTGATTACAATGACAAATTTTCTCCTATGGCAAAAATTACCACTGTGTCTCTTCTTTGCCATGGCTGCCATTTGCCATTGGCCTCTACATCAGTTGGATATTAAAAATGCTTCTCTTCATGGCGACGTGGATGAAGAGATTTACATGGAACAACCTGGGCTTGTTGCTCAGGGGGAGTCTGGTTTAGTTTGTAAATTGCATAGATCTCTCTATGGGCTCAAACAATCTCCACGAGCCTGGTTTGGAAAATTTAGTTACATTGTGGAGGCTTTTGGATTGAAACGCAGTGAAGTGGATCAATCTGTTTTTTATTGTCATACATCTCCTGGGAAGTGCATGTATCTTGTTGTCTTTGTAAATGTCATAGTTATCACCGGGAATGATGTTGCTAAAATCTCCCAGCTGAAATAGCCAGTCATTTTCAGACTTAAGACTTTGGGTCCCTTAAATACTTCCTTGGTATTGAGGTAGGTCAATCAAAAGAAGGCATTGTTGTCTCACAAAGAAAGTATGCTCTTGATATTTTGGAGGAGACAAACATGACTAATTGTAGCCCTATTGATAGTTCTATGGACCCGGACCCAAATAAAAAATTAATGGCAGATCAAGGTGAGCCATATTCAGATCCAATAAGATATAGAAGACTGGTTGGAAAGCTCATTTATCTCACAATTACAAGACCTGATATCTCCTTTGCAGTTAGTGTGGTTAGTTAATTCATGCAGGCTCCTGATGTTGATCATTGGAATGTTGTGATTCAAATTCTCAGGTATATTAAAGACTTTAGGATAGGGATTGTTATGAGGATAAATGAAATACCCGAATCCTTGGGTATTGTGATGCTGATTGGGCTGGATACCCCATATACAGAATGTCCACTACTGGATATTGTGTATCTATTGGAGGCAATATTATCTCTTGGAAGAGCAAGAAGCAAAACACTGTTGCTCGGTTTAGTGCAAAAGCAGAATATGGAGCTATGGCCACAACCACTTGTGAGTTAGTATGTGGATCAAACAACTTCTTCAAGAGTTGAAGTTCTGTGAAGTTAAACAAATGAAGTTGTATTGTGACACCAGGCACTCCATATTGCTTCCAATCCCGTGTTTTAGGAAAGAACCAAACATATAGAGATTGACTATCATTTTGTCAGAGAAAAGCTACTGTCTAAGGAGATTAGTACTGAATTTGTTAGCTCAAATGATCAGCTTGCAAATATTTTGACCAAGTCTTTGAGAGGGCCTCGAATACAGTTCATATGTTCCAAGCTTGGAGCATATAGATTGTATGCTCCAGCTTGAGGGGGAATGTTAAATTATTGTGTTTTATATTAATTTCTGTCTTGTGGTAGTACTTAGTTTTTTCGCTCTTTTTCTCTGTTGTAAGGTGCCTCAGTTTGCACCTCTGCTCTCTTTTGTACTTGTTGACCTTTGTGTCATCTAATATATATAAAAGCTCCAGCTGAGTGTGTCATAGATAGAGACACTCAAGCATTATCCCCCAATATATTTTCTGAAGTATTATATCTAAATTAAAAAGTTAACAGAACACTAACGTCGTTAACGGAAAATTGAAAAAAGGACCTAAATGAAACATTTCAAAAATAAAAAGGACCAAAAAAAGACTTTTAAAACTTAATGTACCAAAACACAAAAACATAAAGGATCAAAAGTGACATTTAGCCTTGAATGTATGAGATTCTATTGTGGGGGTTTAGAAGGCCATGTGCTCTCCAACTGCCATGGCTAAGCTTTTACTGTGTGGTTCTCCTAAGGTTCTTATCGCCATATATTTTCTTTATCTGTTTTGAGGAAATCTCGTGGTCTATCTTTTTGCTGTAAGGAGCTGGTCTCCATATTTTCTTATATAAATCAGCCCACAGATTATGTAGTGTATACACTTGACAGTATCCAGCTGCTAGGTTTTACTGGTACCCCAGGACTTTGCTATATACAAAATTGTTTTATTCGAAATCATGTGAGTAATATTAGATGCTGGGAATAAATTTAGGCTTTTATCATTTTCTGGTTTTATGGGCTTACTTGCTTGACCTTGTATTTATGTCTTGAAAATAAACAAAAAGTAAGCTTATATGATAAGCTGTTTGTAGCAAGCTCTTGTTTTCTCTGTTCTTGAACTTATGTAAAAAGAGAGGATGTCATTATATTCATTAGACGATGAGAATATTTTGCACTTCTCTTGTCCCACCAAATTCAATTTCTATTTTATTTTTGTTGGTCTGTTAATAGTACAAGTTGATGACTTAAACTCATTTTGATTTCAATCATTTCCATCTCCATAGTTTATGGGAATTGTTTGCATAGAAGTTGTTGTTCCCTCTAGATGGGTAGTTACATATATTTTGACCCTCTAGATGGGTAGTTACATATATTTTGAAATATAATCATATATTTCGAATTCCTTTGGATGTTCTGCTGGGCTTTCTTAATTCTGTTGTTTTAGGATGGGTTTTTGGTTGGAGGGCAGCACTCTGGTGCTTTGTAATTTATATTTCTGGTACCACTGGTACTATTTTACATATTAATAATATATATATTTTGCCTTCCAAAAAAAAAAAAAAGTGGTTGTGACCAGGGTTATCAAACTCTCGAGTTAACTCGCTAACTCTTACGAGTTTACGAGTCCACTTGTACTCTGCGAGTTGACTCTGCAGTAAACTCTTTTTTTAGTAGACTCTGAGTAAACTCTATAAACTCAAAGTAAACTCTGTAGACTCTCGAGTTTACCACCGAGTCAACGAGTTAGCAAGTTAAAAAAATTAGACCAAAATGTAAGTCATTTTTTTATTGTTTTCTAAGTGTTTAACATATTCATTTAGCGTGCTATTCTCAAATAGAAAATTCTTAACTTTAATAATACCAAACTTAATAACATCAAACTCTCGATGAGAATGATCTACCACTACTATAACTTCTACAAGTTATTGTCTACTAGTGATGTATTATTACTAGACTTGGTTATTCAAATATTCTGAACTTTGTGATACTGCTTTGCTTTATTATATTGTTGAAATGTTTAATTAGTATGTTATTTATAGATATTTGGATATTATTTTTATATGAAGTAAACTCTTACGAGTCTGCGAGTTGAGTTTACGAGTCGAGTTCATGAAACTCTCACGAGTTTGCGTAAACTCTCGAGTTTGATAACCTTGGTTGTGACTAATATTTGTTGTTTGGATGCAGGCAAAAGATGCTGCTTCTGTGCAGAACAAATGGTTGTTGGTGAACATACAATCTACCAAGGAATTCAGCTCGCATATGGTATTATATTCTTGGTGCTCTATTTACATTTCTCTTGATTTGCTTAAGCATTAGCACTTATAATATTTTTTTTTTTTTTGTGGAATGCACACTTATAATATTTTGTTTGCTTTGTGAAGCTTAACCGGGATACGTGGGCCAATGAAGCTGTTTCTCAGACTATTAGTACAAACTGCATATTCTGGCAGGTCAGTTTCCTACTCGGTTGACTTGAATACTGGTGGTTAGTTATTTTCTATTTTCAAAATTTTATTGGCATGGTCACTTATAACAGTAGATATATTTGCAGAATTATTCACTTTCTTAAAAAAATTGTATTTATTATTTTGACTCAATACTCAAAATGGCACTTGTGACGTTAAGCTTTATAAGAGTATACTGTACCTCAAGTATTTTTACTTACTGTAGTTTGGAGTCTTTAGTCTGTTAGCTCTATCAACTAACTCTGGTTAGTTGACAGATAGGTTATTTGGCAGTTACTCACTGCAACTATATAATCTTTCTTTGTAACTGTTTTCAGTTGGGTTGAATATTAACAGTTTCTCAATCTCAATCTTCTCTTTCTCTCTCTCTCAAACTCTTTGAAATCTAATATGGTGGTATACGTAGCTTAGGTTGAAACCAAGCTTTTTTCATGGCTTCTGCATTGACTCCTCCTTCCTCCCTACCACCACCACTGTCATCGGTGGGCTCTTCCAAAACGTTCACACAATCAATTTCTCAGAAATTGCATACAAAGAACTATTTACTTTGGATTCAACGGGTTGAACATAGTCATCATCTTGAAGGTTACATCATTAATCCTCAAACTCCTCCGAAGTATGCTTCGGTAGTCATCATCTTGAAGGCTACATCATTAATCCTCAAACTCCTCCGAAGTATGCTTCGGTTGAAGATCGCAATGCTGATAAAGTCTCCAATTAGTATCATGTTTGGTACGAACATGATCAGTTTCTCCTTGTGTGGTTGCAATCCACTATTTTTTGGTGATATTCTTCCTTGAGTTGTTGGTTGCTGATCGTCATGGCAACTAAGTGATTGCATTCAGTCACTCACTCGTGCAAAGATTCGTCAAGTTCACGATGAGCTCTGGAATCTCTCTCGATAATCCGCGTATTGAAGGATGCTGACCTCAACTCTGTTTGATCCCACATGGAATCCGCTGTACAACTTTCTCTTGACGACCTCTCTCACCAACCCATTCAGTGCCTCTGCCACAATATTGAAGAGGAAAGGTGTTAGTGGATCCCCTTGTCGAAGGCCTCTCTTTGGAGAAAACTCGGTCGAGGGGCTGCCATTTACCAGTACCGATACAGATGCAGATTTTAGACATCCCACAATTCACTGAAACCATCTGGTGCAGAAGCCCAATCTCCTTAGCATATATACCAGAAAATTCCAAGATACCGAATTGTATGCCTTCTCGAAGTCCACTTTGAAAACTATACACGGCTTTTGACTTCTCCTGGCCTCATCCACTACCTCGTTTGCTATCACTGCACTTTGTAGCAAATGCCTCCCCTCGATGAATGCAGATTGACCTTCATCTATTATGAATGACATAACCTTCTTCAATCTGTTGGCTAGCAATTTGGCCACGATCTTATACATGCATCCAATGAGTGAGATGGGTCTGTACTCTTCCAACGATTGTGGATTGACCACCTTAGGGATTAAGACGATGTGTATATATATATATATATATATATATATCCTATGCTGATAAAAAAAAAAGGTTCCCTTATTCTGATCTGTTTTCCACTTCTACTAGTTTAGTCACTAACCTTGATTCCTACTTTAGTCTCAATCTAAATCTTTCTCCACCCTCTGTCTCTTCCATTTCTCAAACATCTCAAGTGTCTAATACAACTTCTGTTCCCCTTGTTCCTCCTGGGTTTTCTCCTTTATCAACTCAATCTTCTGGCAACATTGAGTTTGTACCTCAAAATTCTACTTCCATTGTATCTGCCTCTGTTTAGCATGTCAATTCAGAGTCTACTACCCTTGCTTCATTCTCTTCAGAATCTATTTCTGTACCAAATTCTTTACCAGTCAATACTCATCCTATGCAAACAAGGTCTAAATCTGATATTCACAGGCCTAGATTACATCCTTCTCTATTTCTTACTTATTCTGAGCCTAAAATTGTAAAACAGGCTTTGGCAAATGCAGATTGGCTCACTGCTATGCAACAAGATTATGATGCCTTGCTAAAGTACAGAACCTGGGACTTGGTATCATTAATAGGCAAGATATTGGCTGTAAATGGGTTTTCAGGGTAAAGGAAAATGCATATGGTTTCATTAACAGGTTCAAAGCTCGATTGGTAGCCAAGGGATTTCATCAAGTGCATGGTTTTGGTTTTCATGAAACCTTTTCTCCTGTGATCAAACTGGTTACTGTTTGGATCATCCTTACTCTGGCTTTGTCTCATGGGTGGAAATTACTTCAACTTGATGTAAATAATGCTTTTCTGAATGGGTCACTTGAAGAAACTGTTTTCATGACTCAGCCTCTTGGTTTTGAAGTTGTAGATAAGTCATTGGTCTGCAAACTCAACCAAGTCATTTATGGCTTAAAACAGGCTCCAAGGCAGTGTTTTGACAGGCTAAATTCTACTTTACTGTAGTTTGGTTTCATTGGAAGCAAAAGTGATTCATCTTTATTCATTTTTTGCTAACATATGCATGTTGTTTATCTTCTGGTCTATGTGGATGATATCATTCTAACAGGTAGTTCAACTTCACTGATACAACAGATTACATACAAGTTAAACACTGCTTTTTCACTAAAGCAGTTGTGGACAAGTGGCCTCAATAACTTAAGAGGGGAGTGAATTAAGTTTCAAAATTTTTCACTAACAAACTTTTAACCCCCTTCTAAATGATAGGCTCAGAATGCAGAAGAAGAAGCAACAATTAATTTAATAATGTTCTTTAAACATGTAAGACAAAATTGATTGCAATAAAATAAATGAGATAAGGAAAGAGAGAAATGCAAACTCGATTTATACTGATTCGGTCACTTCCCGTGCCTACATCCAGTCCTCAAGCAACCCACTTGAGATTTTTCACTCTCTTTGTAAAAACCCTTTTACAAGGTCTGAATCACACATGCACAACCCTTCCCTTATGTTCAAGAATCCTTACAACTTAAGAGACTCTCGGTCCCTTAATCAATCTCTAAGAATAAGAAGAAGAAGAATTCTCTCTTTAAGAGAAGGATTTTACAATTGAGGATCAATCAAGATTCCTTATTGAATATGCAAGTGTTTGACCAAGGAATCTTTTTGAGAGGATAAGACATTTTAATTCGAAAAACTCTAAAAATTTGTGTCCCAAGTCACCTATATATATAGGCCTTTGATGGCCATTCAAAATCATTTGAATAGATGTGACTGTTGGGAGTTATTTTAGAAAATTCCTTACTGGTAATCGATTATCAAAATGGTGTAATCGATTACACAGTTGTTTTCTGAAGAGTTGTGACTCTTCACATTTGATATTTGAATTTTAACTCTGGTAATCGATTACATACCCTTTGTAATCTATTATAGACTTTGAAATTTAAATTCAAATTTCTAAAGGCTATTTTAAAAATGTTCAAAAGTTTTGGTAATCGATTACAAGCCTTGTGTAATCGATTACAAGCTTTCAAAAACATTAAAAACATTTTAAAACATTCCAGTAAGCATTTTGGTCACTGCCCACTGGTAATCGATTATAGTGACTGTAATCGATTACCAGAGAGTAAATATCTCCTTTAAAAACTTTTTGAGAAAAAACCTTTGGCCATTACTTATGCATCATCAATTTGGAAACTTCTTTCTAAGACTCTAGAGACTAACTTTATCATTTATCTTGGATTTCTTGGATTCTTGTTTTGGATCAAACTTGAGAAACACTTTTTTGATGATGACAATATCCTGAAATCAAGATAAACTATATACAAGTTGATAGCGTGTACACACAACCCTTACTCCCCTTATCTTTTGGAATTTTTGCCTAAGTTAATGATTTCTAACCCATGTTCTCTCCCCCTTTGGCAACATCAAAAAGCCAACAACGTATAAGGAAAAGAACTAAAGAAAACAATCAATAGTAAACAAAGTTAGTCATAAACTAAAGCAAACCACACAAAGTCTTAAACAATCAATTCAAAGCAATGTTGTTAATGGTGGATGGCAGTTCATGGCGGAAAGCCAAAAATCCGCCATAAAAATATGGCAGATGGCGTAGCGAAAAATGGCGAACAAATATATATATATATATATATATATATATATATATATATATTAACAAAACAATAGATAAAAAATAAATATAAATAAAAAATTAAAAAAAAACAATGGATTGCATTCAAATAAACTGAAAAAGTTTCATGAGTTTACACAAATAACCAAATACCAACACCAAATAAACTCATTCAAGAGTTCAAAATAACAAATATAAAAAACGAGTGTGTCAAAAATAAAAAATGGGTGTCAAACAGAAAAAAAAACCAAACATAAAAAACGGGTGTCAAACAAGAAAAAAAACAAAAAAAGAACACGTGCATATTTTTGCCTTTGTTGTCGCCGTCGGTTTGTCGTGTGTCGTGACTCATGCATCGTGCTCGCGTGTGTCGTGCTGCGGCTGCTGTTGTCGCGTTGCTGCTGTGCGTCATGCTGGAGACTGCTATTGCTATTCGTGCTCGCGCTCCGAGTCTCCTTTTGCAGGCGAAATTTGGGTAGGGTTGGGTTGGGTCGGGTTAGCCCAACACGTGTTGCGCAAAATTTTTTAAAAAAAAGCGCTATTCCGCCATTATCGCCATTCTGCAATGACTGCCATGGCTTTGGCTGCCGCCATACGAAACCCGCAATGCCACCGCTATTTGGTGGCGTTTTTTTGAAAACCCACGACGCCATATTGCCATTGCGTCGCCATAACCGCTTTTTAACAACACTGATTAAAAGTCTAGAAATAGTAATAAAAATGCAAGATAACCATAACTAAGACAATAAAAGCCAAATGCACGACTAAAATAAAGAACTACTTAGAAAGAACTATGGGGCAGCCAGTGGATTGAAGCAACGGCGAATGAAACCCATGTTGTCTTCAAGCTGAGTAATCGGTGTATCCATGCCTTCAAAACGAGCATCCATGACATCCAGGCGACTATCCATGGCATCAAAACAGTCACTGACGAACACTCGAAGGCCACATAGCTCAGAAAGGGACTTCATTCATAAGAGTAGAGGAAACATCTCTTTGTGGCGGAGGAGACGGAGTACGCTCGTCAGGAATTGGCGGTGCCCAAAAGAAGTTATCGCTCTAGCACCAATTGCAAAAGACCTCTTAACTTGAACAAAATGTTCGTCATCCAAAGGAATTTGGAAGTGATGAAGAAAAATAGTGACTAACTGAGGATAAGAAAGAGGTGCATTGGCCGGTAATGCCTTATGCTTCCGATACCGAACCAAGTGGGTCCATTCGATCTGACGACCGGTAAGAAAAACCCACATTAGAATCAAATCCTCCTCAGAGGCTTGAGCAAGATTAGACGAACAAGGTAGTAAAATTCGAGCAATTGTGTAGTACATGATGTGGCAATCAAAGGTTAATGACCCAGCGAGCAATCTGGCGATCATATCAGCCTGGTCATTACAGAATATACGGCGAGCATCATGACTCGAATAATTGAACTTGCAGTCATAAACAAGGGTGCCCTCAAATAGAACACCTTGCCTTGTTAATTTAGTCAATGAAAAGAACAGAGATTGATCAATCACAACAGGAATGTTATGCACCTTAGAGTTAATTATACCATCTTGAATTCTTAAATTATTATAGAAGACTAACTAATTCAGGATAATGAGGCAATTTCAAGGACATAAAATCAATTAATCCAGAGTTTTGAAAGACTTGATAACAGTCAAATGGTTCACCATAAAAGAAATCAATGTCTGGGTACTTAGGGTCTAAGATGACTCGATTGCAGAATTGGGAGTAGTACCTTTGACGTTGATCATCTGAAGAAAACAGTGTAGATGATCGAGGAGATGACAAGGAAGGAGGAATTGGTGTTGAGGGTGCTCCAGATGGTCTGTGGCAGCAATGGCAAGCAGCAGCGGTGGTGGAGGACGTTCCCTTTCGCTTCTTCTTTAGTTAGATGCTGCGGGGGAGCTTGATTGCTTGACTGAAACCCATGACTGAAACTGATGCTGAGCCATGATAAACTTCCTCAAACCAAAACGAGGGATCTCAAACTCAGATAACAACACAATGGGGCTGACCTTCAGAATGATTAGTACTGATTAGGAGACAACTAACACACTCCCCCTCACAAGATGGGAGGTGGAGTCAACACTTCCAGCTGACTCTACCTTTCAGCTTGGGATGAACAATACAAGTAGAAAAATAGACAATGAAACATGCTGGAAATACATTGGTAACAGATTGAAAATGACTGAAGACATTCAAAGACAGAAGCAACAAAGCTTAACCATCAAGAGCAAAAGCTAAACATGGTGCTTAACCACTCAAGACAGAAGCTAAACACAATATTTGAATGCTTAACCACCATAAAGGCAGAAGCAACACACCAATGTTTAACCATCCATGATAGAAGCTTGACATCAATGCGTAACCACCATGGATAGAAGCTTAATGATTTTTTTTTAAAATATATAGTAGGAATTCTTGACCAGATCGAACCCCGGGGACAGCAATTGCTTCAAGGACAAAGATAAGGAAGAAGTTGCTGGACAACAGGATCAACAAATGACTTTTTTTTTTGTAATATAAACACTTGAGACCCTCTTGATGAATGAAGGGGACAGCGATATTAAATAGCAGACCACACAACAGATGAATAGAAGAACAAGAGAAAATGGAGCTGCACAACAAAGGGTTAAGAGAGACAAATGAGGAGGGAATAATCTCTTGCAACATGGTAGGAACTCCAAACCCCAACTGAACAAACTCAAATTTTCCTTCAAAGAGGAATATGCACAAAAACCTTGTGAGCACTTCTTGCCAAACTAAAAGAGAACTTAAAAACAGTAGCATCCCTACCAATCTTTCTTCAAAAGTCCAATGGAGGATGTCCTAGAAATAGAAAGAACAGGGCCTGAAGTTGACATTTTTCAGAACCAGAACACAATGGAACTTGGAAGGCAGCTGGAAGGGGAGCCTTGGCAACATTCAAAACCATACCAAACTGAGCAACTGCTTTTGAGGAAGCCAAAGCAATGGGTACTCTCTGTCTTGGTAACAATGTTGCTGTTTGTAACAAAAGAGAGAGACAAGAAACCAGGCGAGGCCTTAAACAAGACTAGAACATGCCACAGTTCTGAAGACAAAGAAGAAGGGCCAAAAGAGGAGGTTTGATTAGACAGGACCTGCATATGACCTTTTATATATATATATATATATATATATGTGTGTGTGTGTGTGTGTGTGTGTGTGTGTGTGTATGTATATGTAGTGAACCAGCCATATTTGTGATAAATGGACTGAAAACAGTTCCAACAATGATGGCTGAAATGAACTGAGGTGAAGAACAGTCCAAAACAGTCAATCAGTGACAACTCCGACGGCGGCAGTGGAAGCTGACTAGTGGATCTGACTCATCGGAGTGAGACAAGTACAATGGTGGCTGACGACGGTGGTTGACAGTGGTAGACGACTAGCAGCACCAGAGACAGTGGAATGAGATCACAGGACCTGCAGAGGCCATTTTTTGAACAGAGAATTTGGAGAGTTCCAGAGAAGAGACTTTGGAGAAGGAGAAGACAGGACCGACAAATGCCATTTCTGATAAAAAAGAAGCCTTAACGGAGAAGAAGAAAGGGACGCAAGAGCTGGAACAGTTGAGATTGAAACAGGGGCTGAAACGTGCCCAGAGGGAGATGGCGAGACTTTTGGAACTGGTCCGGCGAGCTTTTGGAGGGCGGCGCGTGGACTGCACGTACCGGAGGCGGCGCGTGGCTGAGATTCAGGACACGCGACTTCTAGGGATGGATCGCGCTCTTCAAGGCGCACCTAACCTGGGTTTGCCGGAAGAAAAGACGGCGGCGGCGGCCGGAGATGGCGGCGGACGGTGGCAACGCCGGAAACAGTCAGAACGGGATTGTACTTGCTCTGATACCATGTTAAAAATTAAGGGCTACATTGTTGAAGGGTTTGAGATACACATTGTATTAGAGAAGTGCTGAGTTCACTTTCTCAGCCACTGCTTGTATATATTTATATAAAACAGAAAGAGTACAATAAGAAAGAAGAAAAGACAGGTTCAGACTAGGGAACCTACTCCTACTTAGGCTCTTCAGAATCCACACTAAAAACAACCTTTTCTAAACCAGTCAAGACTCGGATGGTGGGACCACTTGCAGCTTCCCCAGCATCTCACTTTGCTCAATTCTGTGATGGCTTCGGTGATGGGAAGAATCATAATCGATGGTGTGGATGGTGGATTGCACTAACTAGCTCAATTTGGCAGCATAGGAATTTACTGTTATTCCAAGGCAATCGATTTGATACATCCAAAGTAATGGAAGATGCCTTATTCCTATTATGGTCATGGTTAAAGACCAGAGATAAAAAGTTCTGTTCTTCTTTCAATCACTGGTCTTCCAACCTTGTGGAATACTTTGGCTAAATTGGATTACACATATCTAGCATATGTGGTGGGGTCAATGTTGTTTTTCCTATCTTGTACTGGAGGGTAGTGTAATAGTGTAATACATGTATGGCACTTATGTATTGTCTGCAGCAGTACCTCTGGTGCTGTTATAGCTCTGATTAATAATATACTATATTTTCTGCCTTCCAAAAAAAAAACTTTTACAAAGATACAACTAGTACAAAATACAGCTGTCTACACCTACACCAGCTGTCTACATACAACTGTTTGCACAATATAATACTTTAACAGTAGTGTATGCTGTTGTAGGTTTAAGAAGGGAGGTTTGAGTCTTGGCAATTTGGCTTGCATAAATATTGCTTTAAGTGGTAAATGACAATGGCTTTTGCCATGGCAGCTATTCTAATTCCTCAGCATTTTGAATGCTTTAGTAGGTGCTGCACTTGGGTTTTATTGTGATATTTTCATAAGTATTTGTTGCTGATATTAAACATGTTCATTTATAGTATATTTTTGTATTATATGTAATTTTCTGTTGTCATTTACTTTTTTTGCGTATAGGTATATGATGATACAACTGAAGGCAGAAAAGTTTGCACTTATTACAGACTGGATTCAATTCCTGTCGTACTTGTTATTGATCCCATCACTGGCCAAAAGATGCGCTCTTGGATTGGAATGGTTCAACCTGAAAGCTTATTGGAAGTATGCAATACAATTTTTTAACTTACTATGATGGATACTTTTTTCTTGGGGAATTGAAACATTATTCATATGTAAATCCTGAACTTGGTTGTTTTACATTACTTACTGATTTGAAGAGTCTTGTGCTTTACTTTAGGGTCTACTAGCATTCCTTGATGCAGGGCCTAAGGACCATCATATTACCTTGTCTCACAAGCGTCCTAGAGGAAGTTCTAGCCCACCAAAATCTAAAGGTATGTTGCTAGTATCTATCTATATTCCAGTACTTTGTTCAATGTTAGATGTCTTGATCTTTAATGTGTCTTTATTGTTATATTTACTTGTTTACTTTTTCTGATTAATGGAGTTGAGAGAAAACGAGAGAGAAGAGAAAACTGAGATTGAGAAATCTTGTATTATTCAACCCAACTGAAAAAGTTGTTACAAGGCTGTTTATATAGACAGTTATGCTAACTGTCAACTAACTCTAACAAACTTGAGTTAGTTAACATACAACAGAAAGAGAACTCACTACTTACCATAGTGAGGATCTTGTGGGGAGGTCACCAAGAGGCCAGCAAGATTCCTTGGGTGAAGTGGGACAAAGTCTGTCTTCCTAAGAACAAAGGGGGTCTAGGGATTAAAGACTTATCCTTATTTAATGCGGCTTTACTTGGCAAATGGGGGTGGCAGCTGGCTAACAATCGAGACCAACCTTGGTCTAGAATTTTAATCTCTAAGTATGGTGGGTGGAAGGAGCTGATTTCTGGTGGTAGGAGGAATTTCACTTCCCAATGGTGGCAGGATTTGAAGAGTATCTTTCAGCAGCAACACAATGAATGCTTAACTGATAATTTAAGTTGGAGAGTGGGTAGGGGGTCCAGCATCAGTTTCTGGAAGGATAATTGGATGGAGGACAATTGTAATCTCCAAGGAAAATACCCCCAGCTTTATTTAATAAGTAAACAGCAGAATTCATCAATTAATTCTATGGGAGATTTTGTGGAGGGTAGGTGGGAATGGAAGCTATCATGGAGAAGGGATTTTTTTGATCATGAAATTCAGTTGGCAGCTGATTTCAGCTGATTTCCTAGCTGAGATCGACTCTGCTCACATTCACCAAACCAGCAGAGATCTCCTTTGGTGGAAGCCCGACACTAATGGAGTTTTTACAACAAAATCTGCCTACAAAGTGCTGCAGGAGGCTCATCATAGTGACAGGGAAGACAATGTTTTTAACATTATGTGGAATTTGAAAATTCCCCAAAAGTGAGGGCTTTTTCTTGGAGACTTTTCAAGAATAGACTTCCTACTAGGGACAATCTTAGAAAGAGACAGGTCACACTGCCTTCTTATATTTGTCCTTTATGTGATCATGAAGAAGAAACGATTTATCATCTTATGTTCAACTGTGAAAAGACTAGGAGTCTTTGGTGGGAGACAATGAGATGGGTTAATAGAGTGGGTCCCTATTCCATAGATCCAAAGAATCATTTTCTACAATTCACCCAATGGAATAGCAAAGATAGTACCAACAAAGCATGGGAATTTCTGTGGCTAGCCCTGTCCTTCTCCATTTGGTACCATAGAAATGCCAAGATCTTCAAGAACCAGCAGTTCTCTCCTGAAAAGGTCATGGATGATGCCTTGTTCCACACCTGGTCCTGGATAAAATGTGTGGAGAAGGACTTCCAAATGCACTTTAATTTCTGGTCATCCAATCTAAAGGATGTTCTTTCTTAGAGGGGATGGGTTTGTATTTTTTGTGGGCTGTTTTCGGTCTCCCCTATTGGGTTGCAGACTGAATTTGTCTTGTTTTTTATCTTTGTAATTTCAGTACACCTAGTACTGAATTCCATATATAATATATTGATTTTTGCTGTGCAAAAAAAAACAAAAACCATAGTGAGGATCTAGAATACAACAGAAAGAGTAAAAAGCACAAGGAGTAAAGTATACTTTTGTACTCCCCTGCAAGCTCAAGAGGGGTGGGAAGAAGTCTTTCAACCACTTTGAGTTTGGGCCTAAAAGAAAGAAAGGAAGAGGGAGACAAAGCTTTGGTCAGAACATCTGCAATTTGATCCATAGCAGGAACATGAGCAACATCAAGCTTCTTGTTCAAAATTTTCTCTCGGGCAAAAAACAAATCCAGCTCCATATGCTTGGTTCTAGAGAGTAAAACAGGATTGTGAGCTAATGAGACAGTGCTGGTGTTGTCAGAGAATGAGAGGTGTAGCATGAGCAACTTGAAGTTCAGACAGCAAGGATTGAATCCAAGTGACCTTTGCTGCAATAAGAGCCATGCATCTGTATTCTGCCTCTGCGCTGGATCTAGCCATCACAGACTGTTTCTTGGACCGCCAAGAAATGAGATTGGGTCCAAGAAAAATAGCAGCACCAGAGGTGGACCTCCTATCGTCAGGATCAGAGGCCCAGTCAGCATCACAGTAAGCATGAAGAGGAAAGGGGTGTTTGAGAGAATCTGCCTGAAAATATAAACCCCAAGAGATAGTACCCTTGAGGTACCTTGGAATACACTTTACAGCTAGCAGTGCTGTTTAGAAGGCTTGGACATGAACTGGTAGGCCTTGTTAACAGAGAAACAAATCTCCAGTCTTGTAATAGTAGCATACTGCAAAGCCCCAACTATTGGACTTTTATAAGGTAGGATCAGAGAAATCTTGGTTAACTTGCAACCTCCAGCCATAGGACAAGAGATAGGAATGGACTCATCCGTTTTAGTCTCGACCAAGAGATCTGTGATGTATTTTGATTGAGTCAGAATGAGGGATCCATCTGGTTGCCTTTGCACTTCTATTCCCCAAAAATAATCTAAATCACCAAGTCTTTAAGAAAGAATTGAGTTGAGCCCCAAGTGAGTGAATGAGTTTTGTTGTTTCCAGTGATGATAATGGCATCTACATACACTAATATATAGACAACAGAAGCATTTTCTGAAAAAACAAAGAGTGATGGATCACACTTTCTGGAAGAAAAATTGAAGCTGAGAAGAGTAGCTTTAAGTTTGTCAAACCAGGCCCTAGGTGCCTGCTTTAGACCATAAATAGCTTTGTGTAATCTGCACACTTGATTCTTGTTAGAAGACACAGGATCCAGGGGGTTGGGACATGTGTACCTCCTCTTCAAGAATGCCATTGAGGAAGGCATTGTTGACATCTAGTTGCTGAAGGGGCCAGTTGTTAGAAATGGCAAGAGAGAGTACAAGTGTGATAATTACTGGCTTTATTATAGGGGAAAAGGTCTCCTTGTAATCAAAGCCTAACTTCTGGTTGGAAGCCCTTGGCAACAAGCCTGGCTTTGTAATTGTTGACTGAACCTTTAGGATATTCTCGTCTTGCTGTTGATGGTAGATTTTATATCTCTAAAGATGTAACTTTCAATGAAAACAGAGGGAGGAGGAGAAGTGGAAGCCATGAATGAAGGCTAGGTTTCGACCTATGCTCTGAATACCATAATGGAGTTGAGAGAAAAGGAGAGAGAAGAGAAAACTGAGATTGAGAAATCTTGTATTATTTAGCCCAACTGAAAAAGTTGTTAAAAGACTTTATATAGACAGTTATGTTAACTGTCAACTAACTCTAACAAACCTGAGTTAGTTAACATACAAAAGAAAGAGAACTCACTACTAACCATAGTGAGGATCTAGAATACAACAGAAAGAGTAAAAAACACAAGAAGTAAAGTATACTCTTATACTGATCAACACTCCATATATTGGATGGACCTTACCCACCTCCCTTAATCCACTTCTGGACACTTTTTTATTTGTCGTGTTAAAAGTCTTGCTTTTACTTACTGACAAATCTATATCCATCATTTTGTTATGACCCTTCACATAGGATTGAGTCAGAGTGATCCTTCTTTCCATCTATGGTGAAAGCAAGAAGCAAACTTGCCCTTGGCAGAGTCCCTCCTAGGCTAAAACAAAATTTCGGAGGTTATTTCTCATTCATAATATTACAATCAAAGTAGTCAGTTGCGTGCAGTAGTGGCGCTATTGTGTCAGGGCATCATGTCATGGTACCCTGTCGCACCAAGGGCAATTGCATCTCACCTGGCTGTTACACGGCTAGAGCAGCTCTTTTTTGCAGCCAAAATCGTGGAAAATAGTGGCCAAAATCGTTATGTTGTCTTGAATAATTGTTATGATCTGAAATCAGGGATATAGATCTTATTAAGATAGGAAAAGAAAAAAAACAAAATAAATAAATTAAAATAAATCAAGATTTAAATAGAGATATGATAATCTTTATTAGTGTTATTAACATGTCATTGGTTTGAGTGGAACTAAGCTTGGATTCTTTAACCAAGGTCTCTGGTTTGAGTCTTGTGGATAGGAAAAATGTGTTTGGAAGGGGAGACTCTACTAAAGTTGATAAGTTAGGTTTTCCTAGGGAGATTAGTCATCGGAAAAATTGGTGTATACTTCGCACCAATGTTATGGTGATCCCAAAAAAAGAATCCTAATTAGTGGTCCACAGTCCACATCATGTTTTTTAATGATAAAAACCATCTTTTTCGAATTGTCATCATCATGATTTTTTTTTTTTTTGTCACAGCCTTGGTAGAATCAGATGAGAATAAAGAGGAGGATGAGGAAGTTCAAAGAGCTCTAGCTGCTTCTATGGAGAGCATGAAAGAATCAACTGTTATGACTGGAAGAGACAATATAGATACAGACGTTGCAGTCTATGGACAACAAACAACCTTGGCTAAGAGACCCATATATCCAGCCCTGCCTGAAGAACCCAAGGTTGAAAGAAATCTCCTATGCAGGGTTGGTGTTCGTCTTCCAGATGGACACCGGATTCAGCGTAACTTCTTACGCACTGATCCAATTCAGGTAACAAATGTTGCCCTTGTATACCTGTAGGAATTCATTCAACCGTATGTTCTCATTGATCTTATGGTTGATTTGCTGCCAATTTAGGTATGATTTCTGTATGCTGTACCTTCTTTACCCTCTTCAACAAAATGCTTGATATGATTCTATATCTGCGTGTCTTGATCATGCAACATTATTTTGAAATGGTGATTGTTGTGGATGTGTATGTGATACTGGGTCTCTGGCAAAGTGACAGTATTTTAATTGTTAAATTTACCATGCACACCCTTCTTGCTTTAGTATGACTATGTACTACAATACTATTGAAGTGTTACTGGCATTTTATTTGTTGACCGTTGGATAACTGTGGAGATAATTATACTAATGATAATATAACTATGTTTCCTAGTTTAAGTTGCTTTATTTTCTTGTTAATTTGGAGCAGAGTGTTATCGACTCAGCTGAATTCATGAATTTCTTACACCACCCTGCTGGAAATAGAGTAGATGGAAATAGGAGAGATATTTGAATTAAAGTAGTGTATAGAAGGTGTGGGACCAACACTAATTTTTGAATTTCTCCTCCCCACTCTAAACTCCCTCTACCAAACCAAGGGTGCGTGTTCATTTCAATGTTCGAAACAAGTATTAGTGGTGGTGGGTGGAAATTAGTATCCAAAGACTTTGCTTTTTGGGATGAACATTGATTGTGTTTGATGTTCATAGTTATTTGTCTGGTTTTGATTTTCTTTGTTTTTCTTGAAGCTGCTGTGGTCTTTCATTTCTGCTCAACTAGGGGAAGATGAAAGAAAGCCATTTAGATTAACACATGCAATTCCTGGAGCATCTAAAATTCTGGACTATGAAAGTAATTCAACCTTCCAGGAATCAGGCCTTGCGAACTCTATGATTTCGGTGACTTGGGACTGAGTTCGGGTTCATTACTGGGTTAAATTTGCCGACTGAGAACTTCAGATATGTGATTCCCATCTATATGATCCCGTTTTTCATCTTTTCATGAGGTTGTTTAATTTCAAAGAAAAGGTTATTGAAACATTTTTTGTGTATAGACTATATGAATCCGAATGATGGGTTAAACGAAGTTAATGGAAATATATTAAAATGTTATTAGTTGTATCTTTTCCCCTTCATTGTATTTTTAAAGGATTTCCCTTAATTGTTTAGTAAAATGTTAATGGTGGTAGTAATTAACTGTTTGCTTTTAATTGGAAAACCGACTGAAATCGAAAATTAATCATTATAATGTGATCGATATAGGTTGTTTTAAAATAATGTGGTGAAACACTCTAATTTACTATTATAACGAGCGTTTTAACACCTGTAAATGCTCGGGATAAATATTTTTTTTATATTAACAATCATTTAATTATATAAATTTAAAATTTCATTATATTCCTTAACTATTTAAATTAATTTAAAAATATTAATATAATATTTAATTTGATTTTAATTTGAACATAACAATATAATGAATTATTCGAATTGAAAATGGAATATGATTTAAATCGTTTTACCTTCAATCGTTTAATTATATAAATTTAAATTTTCATTATACTCATACAGACTTGTATCAGGGATACCTGCAGGGAAAGGAAAATAACAAAATAGAGAGAAGAAAGAAGATAGATGTGACCGAGAGCCAAAGCCCTCCTTCTAAGCAAGAGAAAACACTTTCTGTTCCCAATTTTCAATACTTTCTGCTCCCAATTTTCAATAATGATCCTCCAGGATAATTCCTACAATTAGAAAGGTCCCTCCCCTAGAAACTCAGGCACACTACTATTTTCTAACAACCTCAGCAATTACCTCACTACTCCTTCCCAATATGACCAAGCAAGTGTCATGCTTACCACATTTGAGCCTACGAGAATAAACAAAGGCTTATTTGGGTATTCTAGGTGCACCCAACATAATATATGAAGTGATAAAAATGTCCTTTACTTAAATTTTAAAAATGTAACCGTCTCCCTAAACTCGTTGCCATTGTCGTCGTTGCAAGTGGTTGTCGTCATTGATTTGCTTTATTTGGTTGGTGGGTGAGTTGTTTGGTTGTTCGAATTGCAAGATCTGTATAAGTCATAAGGATTACCATGAGTTATACGGATTATAACTTATACAGATTCTTGAATCCGTATTATATGAAGAAAATAATAAAAACAAATAACGCCGACGTACCTCTGTTAACAATCAAACTAACCACCGTCACAACCACCATCGACGTACCTCCGTAACTCTTTCATTTCGATCGAAGCAACATAATGCACCTCTCACGACAATGAAAAAACTAAAAGAAACTAAGAAAATGAATGAATGAATGCATTACCGTAAAAAAATAAACTTAAAAGGAAGAAGAAAATACATAGGGGTATTTTTGGAATATCCATTTATTGTTGGGTGCACAAGCAATATGGATGGTACACCTATCAACACCCGAATTATTTTCATTTGGGTCATGTTTCCTAACAATACCTACCCCTAATAGATTAGCATTGTCCTCTAGGTTGAACGTAGGAAACCTGTCACTAATGGAGGAAGCAAGCTCCCAAATGGCATCTTCATTGGGCTGGGACCTCTAGAGAGTTTGATGTAGTTTCATATAGAGCTTGTAGGCCTTGGATCTTCTTCATCAATAGAGTTCCTTGATTCTTGAAGATCAATGGCAATAGAATGGAGAATGAGGAAAGGTGAATGACAATAGAATGGCACGAAATTTATACCTCAAATGATCATAGTTGAAAAAATGCACACACAAGACAACCATTTATAGCCTAAGTGTCACATAAAATTGGAGGAAAATTTGAGTTTCTATTCAAATTTCACTTGAATTTGAATTTGTTGAACTAAATTTGGAGCCAAAATTTCACTAATTATGATTAGTAAATTTTAGTTATGGTTCAACCCACTAATCCAATATTCTCCACTAAGTGTGCTTAGGTGTCATGAGGCATGTAAAACATGAAGGACATACACAAAGTGTGACTATATAATGTGACAATAGGGTGTAGCAAGCAAATGCTCACCTCGCCCTTAGGATGGTTCAAAATTTAATTGGATTGGGCTTCTCCCAATTCAATTAAATTTCTCTCCCAACACACACATCAAATAGTGCACTTAATGCATGTAAAATTATAAAACTACCCCTAATACAAAAACTAGTCTAGGTGCCCTAAAATACAAGGGCTGAAAAATCTTACATTACTAGGGTACCCTCCCCACACTATGGAGTCCTAAATACAAGGCCCAAAAATAATGAAACCCTAATCTAATATGTACAAAGATAAGTGGGCTCATACTTAGCACATGAGCCCAAAATCTACTGTAAGGCTCATGAGAACTCTAGGGCCTTCTCCTGCATCTCTATCCCAATCTTCTTAGAGTCTCCTAGCCATTGCTCTGGTGATGGGTCCTCTCCTTGGGAGGACAACATCAACCCTTTCCTCTTGAAGAGGATTTTTCCTCAAATCTGCATACCCCTCATCATCTGAATCAGTTAAACATGCAAAAGGAACCAAATCAGTAATGTTAAAGGTGTTACTAACTCCATACTCCTCTGGGAGGTCTAGCCTATAAGCATTGTTGTTGATCCTCTCCAAGACCTGAAAAAGGCCATCACTTCTGAGAATAAGTTTGGACTTTCTCTTAGTAGGAAATCTATCCTTCCTAACATAGAGCCAAACCCAATCCCCTTCATTAAGCACCAACTCCTTCCTTCCTTTATTGTATTTAGCTACATACATCTTTATTTGGTTCCTAACCCTTTCATGTAATTTCTTCACAAAACTCTGACCTAGATACCCATTCTTTATGTATAAAAGAAGTGTCAAGTGGAAGGAGAATTAGGTCCAAAGGTGTGAGAGAATTAAACCCATAGACAACCTCAAAAGGTGATTTCCTAGTCGTTCTATGAACCCCCATGTTGTAGGCAAACTCCACATGAGAAAAGTACTCATCCCAAAACTTGTGATTGCCTTTTAGGAGAACCGTTAACAATGTAGATAGAGATCTACTCACTATCCCTGTCTGCCCATCAGTCTGTGGGTGACAAGTGGTGGAGAAAAAAAGCTTAGTTCCTAGCTTAGCCCATAAAGTTTTCCAAAAATGGCTATGGAACTTAGCATCTCTATCAGACACAATAGTCTTAGGCAAACCATGAAGCCTCACAACTTTTCTAACGAAGAGTCTTGAGATGTGACTAGCGTCATCTACCTTGTGGCATGGTATGAAATGTGCCATCTTGCTAAACCTATCCACCACCACAAAGATAGAGTTTACATAACTTTGGGTCCTAGGAAGCCCAAGGACAAAGTCCATACTAATATCTACCTAAGGAACTGATTGAATGGGTAAGGGTGTGTATAGTCGATGAGACATCACCCTAGACTTGGCTTGTAAACAAGCTATACACCTAGTGCAATACCTACGAACATCTTTTTTTGGTATGGGGCCAAAAGAATTTTTTCTTGAGGAAGACAAGAGTCTTATCAATTCCAAAATGCCCCATTAGCCCACCCTCATGGCTCTCTTTGACCAACAACTTTCTAATGAATCCTTGGGGTATAGAAAGCCTTCCCTCCTTGAACAAATAGCCCTTAGCAATGTAGAATCCATCTTGGGCCTTGTGCCCACAGATAGCATAAATGAGAGAGAAGTACTCATAAGAAACATACAATTCCCTTATGTTATCAAATCCTAAAATTTGAGCTCCAAGAAAAGAAAACAATGTGTGTCTCCTAGAAAGAGCATCTACAACCACATTGGTCTTTCCATTTTTGTATTTGATAAGATATGGAAATTGCTCTAGGAACTCTACCCATTTTCCACGCCTCCTATTTAACTTGCATTGCCCTTTAATGTACTTAAGTGATTCATGATCACTATGAATAACAAACTCCTTGGAAACAAGGTAATGTTCCCAAGTTTGGAGGGCTCTAACTAAGGCATAAAGCTCTTTATCATATGTTGGGTAGTTGAGAGCGGCACCATGCAGTTTCTCACGAAATTAAGCAAGGGGGTGCCCACCCTGCTACAACACAACTCCCACACCTATACTAGAGGCATCACACTCTAGCTCAAAAGTTTTAGAAAAGTTAGGGAGAGCTAGAGCGGGTACCTTAGTGAGTTTTTCTTTGAGCAAAGCAAATGCTTGCTTTTGTCTCTCATCCCATGTGAATGCCACATTCTTCTTCACCAACTCATTAAGTGGCGAAGCAAGTGTAGAGAAATTAGGAACAAACCTTCTATAGAAACTTGCTAATCCATGAAAGCTCTTATTATCTCCTACACTTTTTGGGGTGGACCACTCTTGGATGGCCTTGATTTTCTCGGGGTCCACATGGACCCCATTTTTTCTAACCACAAAACCTAAGAAGACTACACTATTGAAAAAAATGGTGCATTTATCTATATTAGTAAAAAGAATGTGTTTCCTAAGAACCAAAAGAACTTGCCTTAGATGTCCTAAGTGATCATCTAGGTCCTTACTATAGACTAAGATATCATCGAAATAAACAACTACAAACCTACCTATGAACTCCCTTAGGACATGATTCATTAGCCTCATGAAGGTGATTGGTGCATTAGTGAGCCCCAAATGCATCATTAGCCACTTATACAACCCAAACTTGGTCTTGGAAACGGTTTTCCACTCATCACCTTCTCTCATCCTTATTTGGTGATAACCACTTATAAGATCAATTTTGGAAAATATGTTTGCACCATGCAACTCTTCAAACATATCATCAAGCCTAGGAATGGGGTGCCTATACTTTACAGTTATGTTGTTGATGGCCTACAATCTATACACATTCTCCACTTACCATCCTTCTTGGGAACCAATAACATAGACACATCACAAGGAGTTAGGCTCTCTTGGATCCAACCATTCTTTAACAATTCCTTAACTTGGGATTCAATCTCCTTGGTCTCTTGAGGATTAGTCCTATAAGCTGACCTATTAGGAAGGCTTGCTCCTAGGACTAAGTCTAACTGGTGTTCTATTCCCTTAAGAGGAGGTAACCCATGTGGTATCTCTTTGGGAAATACATCACCAAATTCCTGTAAGAGTTCTTTGAACTTTGGGGGAATGGTCTCAAGTGTGGGAATTATGGCAATGCTAAAGGAAGTCTCCCTTGAGAGGATAAGGTAGAAAGACTGCTTGAGAATAAGAGCCTTCTTAATATCTCATTTTGTTGCAAAATGACTCTCCTTCTTTACAGTTTTCTTAGAGGAACAACCTCCCTCTTTTTCCTTCTCCTTGACCTTTGGAGCTAAGGCCTTACTATCCTTTTTTTTCTTTTGTTTTTCTAACTTTTCCTCATCCTCTTGTCCTTCATTGTAAGTTGATCCTTAGCTACCTATGAAGGTGTTTGAGGCTGCAACACAAATTTAGTGTCAAGATCGGTGAGGATAATGTCATTAGTTAGGCCATCGAAAATGATCTTCCTATTAAATTGTCATGGCCTTCCTAAGAGAATATGCCCTGCCTCCATGGGAACTATATCACAAATAACTTCATCCTTATATGTCCCAATGGAGAAAGGTACCTTCACTTGTTGGTTAACTATCATTTCCCCTTGCTCATTGAGCCATTAAATTTTATAAGATTTTGGGTGGAGAATGATAGTGAGGTTCAATGTGGAAACTAATCTTGTGCTACAACAATTGCAACAAGTTCCATTATCCACAACGAGAGAACAAGTTTTATCTAAAATTTTGCATCTTGTATGAAAGATGTTCCCTCTTTGGCATTGGGATAGATCACAAGATTGGCCTCCAAGGCGTCTTTTAACCATTAGGAGGTCACCTTCATGGGGGTAGACTTCCTCACTAGACTCTTCACCCCTTACTTCATCTTCACTTCCATTAGAGGAAGGGGAAGAAGTAGTCTCCTCTTGACTACTATAAATTCCTTGACCCCTCATAATCATGGTTTTCTTGGTGGGGCATTGAGAGACAATGTGACATGTCCCAAGACATTTAAAACATTTAATGTTGCTAGTCCTTTCTTGGGAACTAGTCTTAGGGGTGGATTTCTCTATGGTCTTACCCTTATCTTCCTTGGGTTTTAAAGGTGCAGCCCCCAAAATTCCTTGGGCTTTGTCCTTCCTTGAGTGAAAGCCATAAGATTTTGAAGAAGACTTTCTTTTAAGTTGTTGCTCCACTCTTATACAAAGTTGGACTAGCTCATCTAGGTCCCTATATGGAAGGAGTTCAACCTTGTCCCTCACTTTCATATTAAGCCCACTAAGGAACCTAGCTATGCTTGTTTTTTCCTCCTCCCTAAGTCCAACTCCTAAAAGGAGTAGTTCCATTTGTTGTCTATATTCTTCAACACTCAGACTCCCTTGTCTAAGCATTTGGAGCTTGTCCATAACCTGCCTTTCATAGTAGGAAGGAATGTTCCTCATCCTAAGGGAACTCTTAAGATCATTCCAATACTCTATTGGAGCATCCCCATTAATCCTTCTTTACCTAACAAGGGAAATCCACCAATAGAGGGCATACCCTTGAAAGCTAAGAGTAGCCAATGGAACTTTTCTCTCTTCACTAATATGATGGCAAGCAAAGAGTTGTTCAACTTTCATTTCCCTATCTAGGTATGCCTCAACATTATCTTTTCCATGGAAATATGGGAGGCTAATGTTAACCTGTTGAGACCTTCTATGCTTTTCTCTTCTTTGGGAGTGATGTTTAGTATGTGACCTCTGCCGTCCTCCATAATAGTCGCTAAGTTCTTCATTTAAACTCTTGCAAGAGTCATGACTACTATAAGAGACATGTTTTTCTCTTTTCATTTCTTTCATTATTTTTCTTCTTTCTTTCTCTCTTATTTTCTCTCTTTCATCTTGACTTATTTCTTCCATTCTTTTTTTCCCCTTTCTTTTCTCTCTTGTTTTTCTTTCCACAATTTAAGGGATCTCAACTCATCTAATATCCTATACAAGGGGTCCTTAGGAGTGTAACCCTCACCATTAACATTAGATGAGAAATGAAGACTCATGTTGGTTCCTAAGTTATGGTTCTTTCTTGTTGGGGGTTTGAAAATAAAAGGTAAAAGAAACTATGGTTGAAACTAGCCAAAATAAACACTAAAAGAGGGGCGAAAGATAAGGTAAAAACTAATTGGTAAAAAGAAAGCTATCTAAGAAGTTTGACAATGGAAGGTAAAAGAAATTTAAAGCAAGTTTGACGATTTCCATGTGAACGCTTGGATGACCCTTTGGAGGTCCTAACTAGCTCTTCACTTAGTATACACGGTTTACACTCAACTATTACACAAAAATAGAGGTTTGGGTGGTCTCTTGGAGACTCCCAATACACCTTTGAAGAATGTCCAAATACAAGGAATTGCAATAGAAAAAAAAATTCAGCACTCAATTGTTCTATTACAACAAATTTAGCAAAACAATTAAGGTTTTCAAATTCATCTTCAATGCTCGTCTATTTTTTCAAGTGTTTCACTCAAAATTTGGTGAGGCTTTGGTTGCTTCAAATCCAATGGTGCTCCTAGGATGGTTAACCTCCAAGACTCAAAAATCTTTCTTCAAACAATGCACCAATTTCCTCTTTGAATCCTTATTGTAGGCAACACTTAAACACAAAAAAAAAAGACAAGCAAGAAACCAAAAGATGAAATGAAAGATGAAACAAATGGAAATTTAACATGACATTAATTCAATGAGATTCAAGGAAAAATAAAGCAAAAGGACAACACCACAAGCCAAGGTGGACACAAAGGAAGTCCTAGAATGACACTAGATTAGATTGACAAATTAAAAACAAGACTCAAAGCAAAATTCTAGTTATGTCAATTTAGCAACACATCTAAAAGATGAAAAACTTCAAGATTCAAATAAGCTTGTAATACAACTCAAAATAATGAACAATTTTCAAGCAAATCAAGCATACACATTTTCTGTTGTTGTTCTGGACGTGTATTTTGATGTTAATCTTTATCACATTTTCTTGCTCATTTATTTTTCGTTTTTGTTCATTCTTTTTTCATTGTTTTCATCTAGATGTCTATTTTATCCAGTTAATATTTCATCTCAAAACTCAAAGTATTCAAGCCATGGTGGAGTTAAGAACACAGTGTGCCAAAACTGACAACAACCAGAATTTCAGCCTAGAAATAAAGAGTAGTGTTTATGTTGTTTAAGGCTTGGATAGTTACAATTTGTGTTTGCTTATGCTCAATTGTCTTGAATAACACAATTCAAGAGAGCTTAAGACTTATTTTGATTTACAAATCTAGCCACAACTCAGCACCACAACTCAATTTCTTCATAGGCATCATATAGGAAACTTAAAAAAGCAAAAAAGTTCAACAACAAGACTACTTCTAGGAATTGATTTAGAACATGTTATGAACTAAATAACATGGATGAATTAGACTCAAAATTCAAATGACAGACTAAGAATTGCAAGAATACATGAACAAATATATCTAGAATTCAATCAACAAAATCAAAATTCAACACAAACTTAGAACATAATGTGACAATTATTATGACTAAACATAACTCTAAGACAACATGAAAGAAGAGATTTACACTTAGATTTTTCTGTTTTCTTTTCTAATCAATATTTTGCAAGAAAATTGAGATCTAAAGGTTCAACATAAGAAGATTATGACTGAAAGAAGATAGAACCAAAAATTAGCACAAAAACATGATTCAAGGGTAGATCTATAAAATTAGAACCATAGAAAAGTGTAGATCTAAGATTTAATCGATTTTTTTTTTTTTTGAATATTCTCTAAACAACACCAAACCACAAGACAATGAAGGAGATGCATGGAGAAGAAGATGAAGAATAAAAAATTAAAGTGAATGGACCGAACAAAAGATAGAGGAAGCAAAAGAACATCACTAAGATGAAGATGCTCATGATACCACATGATGTAACTCCATATAGAGCTTGTAGGCCTTGAATCTTCTTCATCAATGAAGTCCTTTGCTTCTTGAAGATCAATGGTAGCGGATGAAGAAGGAGAAAAGGTTATTGGAGTCTCCAACAATCTTTTCACTAGAAAAAAAAACACAGGTGACAATGAGGATTAAATCTAAGACCTAAAACATAATATCCAAACACTTCACTATATTTGTCTAAAAAAACATTCAATTAGTTGTCTTTGAAATTATAAAAATTGGTCAAATTAGTTCCTAAAATTTATAAACTGAAAAAATTGTGTTATAACAAAAATATATTTATTTAATACATTAAAGAAATACAAGAATCATTAATATTTGTATTTATTATAGGAAAGATTTAAAAATAATGTGTCAAGTTATTAAATATTAATAGATGAGTAATAAATATATCATGAAAAAGAAGAAAAATATCAATATCCTAATGAAATAAATAAACAAAAAAGAGTAAATGATCATTTAATCTTCAAAATTATAATGATCCCTACAATTAATAAAATAAAAATAATTCCTATAAAAAAAATATATTTATTTAATACATTAAAAACATTTAAAGAATCACTTAATATTTTAGTTACTATATATAAAAACTAACTAAGAATAGTTAGTAAATATTAATAGAGAAGTCATAAATGTAAACCTTTAATATATTTTTCATTTAAAAGATTTCTTTTTTCTTTTTTTGAAAGAATTTAAAAGATTTCTTAAAAAACAAACAAACAAAGGATGTCTTAATGTTAAGTACGTAAAAAAAAAGATAATTTGTTTATATTTTTATTGCTCTATTTAATAACCTTTAATATACTTTTATTGCTCTATTTAAGACACACTAGCTTCACTTTCATTTTGTACCAACCCAACCCAAGCTTGTGCATTCTTTCCTGAAACTTTACTCTCACACACATGGCTCGCTCAGTGCCTTTGGTTTCAACCATTTTTGTCTTGCTTCTTCTTCTGATAGCCACCGGTAGGCCTTTCTTGATGCTAGCTAATTAATATAAACACTTTTGGGTTTCTTTTATTGTGATCTTAGTTAATCAAGTGTTTAATATTTATATTTATATAGCTTGACCCGACCATGTTCAGTTTCAGTTAAATTGACTTCTCTCTTACCAATTAAAATTTTAATTTCCAAGTTACAAAATCCTGTACTGAAGACTTTTTTATGATAATTAAAAATTGTTGAACTATAAATATTTACAAATTTAAATGATTTTTTTTTAAAGTTAAGATGCGTAAAGTTTATTTTAATTAATTTAAATTTGTTTGATACTTAGCCAGCTTCTTTATTTATTTTACTTTTTCTCTTTCTAATGATTTGTTAATAAAATTATTCAAAAAATTGTGCAGAGATGGGGCCAACAATGGTGGCAGAAGCAAGAACTTGTGAGTCTCAGAGCCATCGTTTCAAGGGGCCATGTTTAAGTGACACCAACTGTGGCTCTGTTTGCCGAACCGAAGGTTTCTCTGGAGGACACTGCCGTGGCTTCAGTCGCAGATGCTTCTGCACCAAAGAATGTAATAAAAATAATAATAATTAAGAGTGCTTTGATAGAAGATGATAGATCCATCACCTTTCTACTCGTGTTTGAGAATAAAGGGTTACCCATTCTACTAAGGGTTTGTCTCTTATTTTATTTAGTTAGATCTTTTTATGATATGAGTGAGTGTGAAGGAATTATGTAATCTGTGTTCTTAATTTAATATTTGGATTAGTTTGTTTAAATCTTTTAAAAAATTGATTTTAAAATAAATTTTTATATTTTTTTAATATGTAGATAAAATCTATATTAATAAAAGAACAACCAACAAGCTAACGTGGTAATACCACAAATTTTTTTGGCTATAAAATAATAAACGCGAGTTGGTCTTCATCTTCCTCTTCCTCTTGTGACGAGTTTTTCATATTTCAAATTTGAATTATTTGAATGAGCTGTATGAGTTAGGAAAAATTTGAATTTGAATTTCAAATTTTTCCCTTTTATAATTGCCTCTTTCTTCTTCTTTATGTTTTTTCTAAGAAAAAAAATGTTGTATCATTCGCTCCTTTCAAAGTTATTTTTGAGCTATACTGCTTGATCCGTTCAGAGCTCCGTTGCCGCTCCACCTCTCACCACTCCGGTCCTACCGTTGCAAATCCTTCCTCATTTTCCATGATTTCTCTGGCCACAAATTCAGCTCCGGTGACTCTCATGGCAACAACAACCATTATTATCGAAGCTTATCTCCTTCTCTTTTAAATTCATTATAATTCTTTTTCCATTTTTGACTCTTCAAAGAGTGATGTTTTTGGAAAAGCTTTTATTTGATCGTTTGCTAAAATTGTCATGAGATTCACCATTCTAAGTTTATCACTTCAGATGGAAATTTAGATTCTTTTATTCCTCTTTGTGTAGCAAATATAACTTCTATTTGGAATCGAAATTAATACTCACTCCGGTATTAACTGAGTTGCAAAAATATCAATAGATTTGCATATTTCTTTTATTTTTTTGGGCCAGAAAATCATTTAACAATTTACTAATATTTGTAATAATTCTACTGCTTATCGTTATTTGTTATAAACAAATAAAAGCATTTCTCCATTGTCTAGGAATTAATACAATTATATATCGTTTTTGTAATTTCATTTATATTTTGAGATTGTTTTGGTTTTTTTATGTTTCAAAATTGAAGAAATGTGTGTTGCTATTTCTCGCAGATGACAATTATTACAAGTCTTCCGATGTAATAAGGTGTAAAGATGGATCCGGAAAATTCACCAAGGCGCAGTTGAATGATGATATGTGCGATTGTGTTGATGGCACCAATGAACCTGGTTTTTATTTTAATTATGAAATGTTTAATTATTAATAGTATTTGATTTATTTTATTTTTTTCATATTGGATCATTTGTTGTTTCAATAATTCTTTGTTTCATTTTTTTTTGGGCAAGTACAATGGCATGTCCGGGTGAAAAATTTTATTGTCGAAATGCAGGACATTCTCATGTTTACTTATTATTAGTTATTCCTTCTATATTTTATAAGTTTAATATGGATTTTAAGTGTAATAATTTGGTATGTAAGTTTTGGAAAATAAAGCTCCATCAATTTTGGGATTGAAAAGTCAAATATTGAATAACTACTAATGGGTGATAATTACTACTAATGAGTGGTAATGACTACTAAATACATTTTTGATAGTAGAATACCTATATATAACACATATGTTTGGTCTTTGCTCACTTTTTTAAATTTCGTTTGATACATCAACTAGAAAGAGAGAGTGAGAGCTTGAAATAATCAAAACAAGACAGCTCTTTCACGATAATGGCTGGAAGTACATTTTGATTTTTTGTTTTTCCGCATTTTGTTAATGACTTGTGTTTGTTTTGTAGTCTGTAACATCACAAGTTAAAAATTTTAATCTAACATTTGGTATCAAAGCCTCAATTTCCTTTACCTTGTTCGTTTTAGTGATTTTCTTATTTAATTTCGTTTATGGTATTTAGAGCCTTGTTTGTTAAAAATAAGATTGGAAATCTTTATTTTGATTGATTTCCTTGTTTTTGGCTTTTGAATAGTGTAAAAAGGTGCCCAAATGAGTAAGAACCGATCGAGTCTGTATTTGGATCGGATTTGACCCGCTAGAGGTTGAAGATGATGAATAGTGAAAAAAAAACCAAAAAAATACATCATTTTTGCACTAGCTGGGCTTCAAACCTATGACTTAAAAGATATATATATATATATATATATATATATATATATGAAATCAAATGCACAATATTATGTTTCAATTATGAAATTATTATATATGAGAATTTTATTCATCATTATATTATATCTTGATCTTGAAATGCATAATATGATTTTTTCTCATATGATTAAGTTTTATGTCTAAGTGATCTTTATAATTTTGATTAATTATGGATTAGCCACAACATTTATAATTTGATTAAAATTATATATTTAAGTTTTTTAAAGATCATATAAGGAATTAAACATAATATTGTGATTAATTATACTTTATATAATAAATTTTATCCCACATGAATTTTTATTATATTTGTATAATTAATTGAGATAAAATGACATTATTTTTCAAGGTTTACCCACTGGAATCATGAGGTATCTATAATTTGTCAATTTTATCATAAAATAAATATTTGCAATAGAAAATTAAATTATTTTCATGTTGTACCCGTAAAGCATGAATTGAAGTTTGTAATTTGATTATTCTATCATAAGGTTTAATTATTTCTTATTGAATTAAAAATTTAGCCCACAGATAATTTTTATGTCACAAGATTCAATTTTCTAGTATGTTTACATTGATAAAAAATACAATTAAGATTAATCTACCTCAAATTTTGACACAAGTCTTTGGATTTTGTAGCTTCTCAAATTGTTAGTTTTTTTATATTCAATGTGATGCTCCCGAATTTAAAGGAAATAACTATAAGATATGGAAGAGAATTCTTCTGCAGTTAGGGTGGATGGACATGTACTATGTTATAAGGAAAGACGAACCACCTGCAATCACTGATGAAAGTAGATCAATTGATGTTGCGCTATATGAGTGGTGGGAGCAATCCAATTGGCTCAGCGTGATGTTCATTAAGACCAAAATCTCGATCGAGATACGTGGTTTTGTCAACCAGCATGAAAAGGTTCGAGACTTGCTTAAGGCCATTAATGACCAGTTCATCACTTCAGATAAGGCTTTAGCAAACACCTTGATCATGAAGTTCTCCTCTCTCTGGCTCACCAGTATGAAAGGTGTGCATGAGTACATAATGCAAATGTGAGATATTTCAGCTCAACTTAAGAAACTGGAGGTTGATATGTATGAGTCCTTCCTGATGCACTTCATTTTGAACACCCTTCCACAGGAATATGGGTCGTTTAAGATTTCCTACAACAAACATAAGGACAAATTGTTTATCAATGAATTAATGACCATGTGTGTTCAGGAAGAAGAAAGGCTTGTAATGGAGATGGGTGAGAGTGCATCGCTGACAACTGCTTGTGGGAAGAATAAAGCAACTAAGTCTCAAGCTAATCAGAGGAGGAATGGTAAAATACCACCTCAAGCTGATATTAAGAAGGTGGCAACATGTTTCTTTTGCAAGAAGAAGGGGCACATGAAGAATTGCCCCAGATTCTAGAAATGGCTTAAGAAAAAAGGTAAATCAATCTCATTAGTATGTTATGAATCTAATATGGCTAGTGTTAATATTAACACCCAGTGGATTGATTCTGGATCTACTATCCATATTGCAAATTCTTTACTGGGTATGCAAAATCTAAGGAACCTAGTGGGAAGTGAGCAAAGCATTTTATCAGGCAACAAGCTAGGCTCACCTGTGGAGGCTATTGGAAATTGCATTTTAATTTTAAGTAGTGACTTTATTTTTGAAATTAGAAAGGACCTTTTATGTACCAAGTTTTTCTTGAAACTTGATTTTTGTTTCTAGATTCGTACCTTTGGGATATTCCTTTAATTTTATCAGGCAACAAGCTAGGCTCACCTGTGGAGGCTATTGGAAATTGCATTTTAATTTTAAGTAGTGACTTTATTTTTGAAATTAGAAAGGACCTTTTATGTACCAAGTTTTTCTTGAAACTTGATTTTTGTTTCTAGATTCGTACCTTTGGGATATTCCTTTAATTTTAAAGGCACATCATTTGAGTTATTTTATAATTTTGAATGTGTTGGGAATGGTATCTTGTCTAATGGTCTTTCATCGAGGTCGTACCCGAATCAAATAAACATTAAAAATGCAGTATCTAGGAAGTGATCCTAGGTCGTCTCCCAACCAGCAATGATCAACCAAACGTTCATAACAAATAGTAATAAAACAGTAACGAATTGGGGGGGGGGGGTTGTTTGTTTTTGTAAATTAAATAGCGAGCAAATTTTAATTAGAAAATACCATAATTAAAACACATTTCCCCTTGATTCATAAGCAAGTCTCTTATCCTAGGCTACGAGAATTTTTCCTTTATCAGTTCAACCACTTAATCCAACCCTAAATTAAATTACTAAGTGAAATTTAACATAAAGCATTCATTATGTGATTAAGCAACACATACACCAATTAATTATGAACGATCATTAAGCGTGAACGTAAATTAAGTGCATAGACAATTAATCAAGCACTAAGCATGCATGGATTAATAGCAACAAATACAGAATAATTGGTGAAGAAGAGAAACTGATCACAATTTAATAGTAATAATAGAACCTCAAAGAGAGCTGTGCTTGATTCTCAAGAGAAAACAACGCTGGAGACTTAGCCTTCCATTAATCAATAGAAAACGAAGAAAATTAGAATTATTCTTCCAAAACGAAAAAGAAACTAAAACGAATTGAGAGTAGCACTCTAAAACTAAAACGAAAAAGCGAGAGAGGAAAGAGAGAGAGGAGAGAGGAGAGAGAGCTTAAATTAGAACCTTGGTGCTGTTATATAGTTTTCAACCCCAAAGCTTGCAAATCTATTTTAAATCCAAGCCCATAAATAAAATAAAATCTAGATAAGATAAGATAAGATAAGATCTAGATGAAATCAAATCTAGATAAGATAAGATAAGATAAGATCTAGATGAAATAATATCTAGATGAGATCAAATCTAGATAAGATAAGATCTAAATGAAATAATATCTAGATGAGATCAAATCTAAATAATATATAAATGAGATAAAATCTAGATAAGATAAGATTTGGTAGAATAAAATAGTCTACTCTCTCCAAGTCCAAGCCCAATTCTGGATTCAAGCCCAATTGCTTATAATTCTCCTGAAATTAAATTAAAAACATTAATCCAGTAGGCCCAAATGATAAAACTGCATAATTAATTTGACAATTAAGGCTAATCAGTAATTAAACTGGTGACAAAAAGGATTAAGAAATATGACAAAATGATGACACATCAAATCCCCTCACACTTAGCCTTTTGCACTCTTGGGAAAAATAAAAGAAAAAACAAAGCAAGGGACAAATCCAGAGACATTAAAGAGAAACAAACAAACATAACAACAATTACATATTTCTCAATGAATCTCAATCTCAAGGAATGAAAAGAATGGGCAACATTCAACACGTAAAGAGTTAAAGAATCAAGGCCATCATGAAAATCATCCAAGCATCTCAAACATGGCAAGATAGTAAATCAGCTCAATAATGAAAAGTGATAAAGCCTCACAAGATATGCACTCCATCTCTCAAGTGTCTAGGCTACTGTTTACTCTCAGAGCACCCATGAAAACAGACACCACATAGACTTGGCAAGAATCTAAAATTGACAACCACATCACAAACACATGCACATGAGGATCAAAAGGTCTTTTAAGGTTGTAATGGGGCCAAGGACAAGGTAGATGAAAGTATGGAATAGTAGCTAAAACCCAAAGGAATAGAGGAGCAATGGGGAATAAGTGGGAAATAAGAAAAAATAGTAAACCCCAAAACCAAAATTAAAAAGTAAACCCAAAACAAAATCAACCAAGTCCTTAAACCAATCCAAGTCTTCAAACCAAGACCTCATTTATTCAACTTCATGCTTTTTCTATTCTTTTTTTTTTCTTTTTGTTTTCTTTTTGTTTTTTTTATTTCTTTTTTTTTGAATTTTTCTTTTGAACATGAACAGTAGCAATTGAAAGCATTTGAAAAATAAAGCAACAATTAAGCAATATATATATATATACACACACACACACACACACACACACACACACATCAAGCATGACCAAAATACATCATCAAGCATGGCCAACAAAAACATATCATCCAATGAAAGATACCCCCCCTCACACTTATTCCCAAAACAATTCCAAAGCTCCAAAATTCCTTAAGGGTAGGGTGAAATCATGGTTTTTTTCACTTAAGGCTTGTAATGAGCTTCAAAACAAAGAAAGGGGAACATAGGCTCAAAGGGGCTATCAAAGGAATTAATTCAAGGTAGGCTCATTTGGCTAGAGGCTTATACGAACAAAATGCCTAAATCATCTCCCAACATGCATGTGAAGCAAGAAGTATCAACAAGAGTCAAGCCAAGGCTATTGTGCAAGCAATCAATGGGGCAAAATACACCGAATAAAATAGATGATGATGGCTCAAATTCTCACCAAGAGTAAATCTATCACTTTCAATTCGAACCTTCAAAACTAACTTGACATGTAGAGAAAAATAAGGGTTTCAATTCACAAAATGCCAAGAAACTCCTATTTCAAAAACAATTACCCATTACCTGTACATAACCCAAAATTCAAAGAGGAACATGCAATGTTGTACACAAACATAAAACCAAAATATTTACTTCATGCATACATTTTAAAACGCACTAAAAGCAACAAAGAGTTTATATACACAAGAACATAATGAAAGGAAACCAACAAAGGGGTAAGTCACGGTAAAACATTGCACAAAATTAAAAGGCCTAACTCTCTAAAAAAAAGTCCCCAGTGGAGTCGCCAACTGTCGCAACCTACCCTTCGGCGGGAGGGCAACGCGAGACTCGCGGGATGCGTGTTCCACGAAAGGAATACGCGCGGAGTCGCCACCAACGTTTATTTGAGGAAAACGTCGGAAAAACCGGAAAAGACGCGATCTACGAACTTTTAAGTGAAAGGTTCGGGAGTTGTATTTACGCGCGGGGAAGGTATTAGCACCCCACACGTCCGTCACAAGGGACGACAACCTTTAATCGAATGTGCAAACATGACTTTGATTTTTACGTTCCCTTTTATGTCCTTATATCCTTTATACCCTTTTTATCTTTTTTGTGGTCGACAAGGGTGTTTCCCTTTGCTCCTACGTATTCCTCAATTTGCGATGAGGAAATCAGACCTACGTAGTTCTTTCTTATCAAGTGATTCTTTTTTACTTAAGTGGTGATCATTTTAAGGCGTTGGACCTTAAAAATGATCCATTTTACTTAGTGAGAAATTGAAATGACAAACTTCAAAAGCCTATTTTTGTGGATGAGCTTGACTAGGTGAGTTGATTTTAGCCTTAGTTTCACTTTAGTTATTAATCAATTCGATTAAGAATGAGAAATCCCAAAGAGAAAACGTCCGATTGATTTTCCGCTTTATTTTGCTAAAAGATGTTTTTGATTATTATATTATTTTTTACCTCTTTTTTGATTTCCAACGTGGTTACGGCACGACCTAACGGTCGGAATTTATTTTAACCGAAGTTAACGGATAATACAATTCAAACGTTCGGTGGAAATTTATTTTATTTTTAAGTTAAGCGAGAAATGACTTAAGTAAAATGGCTTAAGCACGTCAACAGGGGGTATAAAAAAGTAAATGAAACAAGAATAGAAATACACAAAACACAATGTGGACCACTACGGGTACATAGAATGAATCGAAAAGCTTGGTTCGAGGTACTTACCCGTTGAAGATCGAAGAACGATGAAGAACGAATGAAGAACGTCGAAGAACGGTTGAAACCTTTGCGAAATTCCTCACGGAAAACGTTACGGAAACGTTTCGGAAGCGCCTCGGCTTAGATTTTCTTCACGGAAACAATTTTTCCAAGCAAATTCGAAAGAGAGAGAAGTGTCAAAGGGGCTGAACCCTTTTCTTCTTCACTTCCTCCCCTATTTATAGCAAAATAGGGGAGGTGGTTGCTGCCCAGCTCGCCCAGGCGAGCTCAGCTCGCCAAGGCGAGCCAGGTTGCTTCCTCCAGAAGCAACAGCCTTCTGGAGGAATATTCTGGAGGGCCCAAGTGGGCCTGGGTGCTATTTGCACCCCCATTTTTACTAAGTACACCCCCTCTGTTTTTTTTGGTGATTCTTTTTTCATAAAGTTACGGAAACTTACGAATTTCGTAACGATACTTGTTTTCTTTCCGTAATGTTACGGAACCTTGCGGATTACATAATCATCCCCTTTTTGACTTACGGAATGTTACGGAACCTCACTTAATTATGCAACGGTGCTTCCATTTGATTTCCGGTGTGTCACGGAAACTTACGGATTGTGCATCAATATTTTTTTGGTTTTTCGGCATGTCCTGGAATTTCACAAATTGCCTAATGATGGGTACCAAACACCTCACAAGGACCAAAGAAAGGTCGCATGTCATCAAGCAAAGGTCCCCGGACGAAATTAGGGTATGACACTAATACCACACTAACACAACACGAACACACTAAACAAAAGAAGTAAACGTAAAACAACTAAACATAAAACACGAATCACTAGCTATTATGAACCTTTGGACCACTGCTCCCCGAAAACGGCGCCAAATTTGATCGAGGTCGTACCCAAATCAAATAAACACTAAAAATGTAGTATCTAGGAAGTGATTCTAGGTCGTCTCCCAACCAGCAATGGTCAACCAAACGTTCATAACAGATAGTAATAAAACAGTAACAAATTGGGGGGGGGGGGTTGTTTGTTTTTGTAAATTAAATAGCGAGCAAATTTTAATTAGAAAATATCAGAATTAAAGCACGTTGTTTCCCCTTGATTCACAAGCAAGTCTCTTATCCTAGGTTACGAGAATTTATCCTTTATCAGTTCAACTCAACCACTTAATCCAACCCTAAATTAAATTAATAAGTGAAATTTAACATAAGGCATTCATTATGTGATTAAGCAACACATACACCAATTAATCATGAACGATCATTAAGCATGAACGTAAATTAAGTGCAGAGACAATTAATCAAGCACTAAGCATGCATGAATTAATAGCAACAAATACAAAATAATTATTGAAGAGGAGAAACTGATTAGAATTTAATAGTAATAATAGAACCTCAAAGAGAGCTGTGCTTGATCCTCAAGAGAAAACAACGTTGGAGACTTAGCCTTCCATTAATCAGTAGAAAAAGAAGAAAACTAGAATTATTCTTCCAAAACGAAAAAGAACTAAAACGAATTGAGAGTAGCACTCTAAAACTAAAATGAAAAAGAGAGAGAGGAAAGAGAGAGGAGAGAGAGGAGAGAGTGCTTAAACTAGAACCTTGGTGCTGTTATAAAGTTTTCAGCCCCAAAGCTTACAAATCTATTTTAAATCCAAGCCCATAAATAAAATAAAATCTAGATAAGATAAGATAAGATAAGATCTAGATGAAATAATATCTATATGAGATCAAATCTAGATAAGATAAGATAAGATAAGATCTAGATGAAATAATATCTAGATGAGATCAAATCTAGAAAAGATAAGATCTAGATGAAATAATATCTAGATGAGATCAAATCTAAATAATATATACATGAGATAAAATCTAGATAAGATAAGATTTGGTAGAATAAAATAGTCCGCTCTCTTCAAGTCCAAGCCAAATTCTGGATTCAAGCCCAATTGCTTATAATTCTCCTGAAATTAAATTAAAAACACAAAATTAATCCAGTAGGCCCAAATGATAAAACTGCATAATTAATTTGACAATTAAGGCTAATCAGTAATTAAAATGGTGACAAAAAGGGTTAAGAAATATGACAAAATGATGACACATCAGTCTTCTTCTTGGTTTACAAAATTATGCCACTTATAGTTCAATGCATGTTCAAATTGGTATTAAAAGGTGTAATATTAATTAGAATTCCTCTATGTTATGGCATCGGATATTAGGACATATCTCCATTGAGAGGATTAAAAGGTTAGTGAAAGATGAGGTACTCAATACTCCAAATTTTGCTGACTTTAAGACTTGTGTCGACTGCGTTAAGGGTAAGCAGATCAACATGTCTAAGAAAGGTGCTAACAAGAGTTCAAGCATATTAGAAATAATTCATACTGAAATTTGTTGTCTAGATATGGATGCATGTGGTCAGAAATATTTTATCACCTTTATAGATGATTATTCATGATATATAAATGTTTATTTGCTTCATAACAAAAATGAAGCATTGGATGCCTTCAAAGTCTTTAAGGCTGAAGTTGAGAACCAATGTTGCAAACAAATAAAAATAGTGAGATTAGATAAAGGTGGAGAATACTATGGCAAATATACTGAGAATGGACAAGCACCTGATCCTTTTGCATAGTTTCTTCAAGAACATGGGATTGTTGCCCAGTACACTACGTCTGGTTCTCCAAATCAGAATGGTATGGCAGAAAGAAGGAACTAAACATTATTGGACATGGTACGGAGTATGCTTAGCAACTCTAATCTTCCTATATCCTTGTGGACTGAAGCACTAAAGATGACAATGCATATATTAAACTGTGTTCCAACCAAGGCTGTCCCAAAGACACCTTTTGATTTGTTTAAAGGTTGGAATCTGAGTTTGAAAAAAGATGTTTTCATCCGTGTTAAGAAGGGGGAACACGGATTCCAATCTTCCTATTTCTATTGCTTCCCAAATGTTTAAATCTATGTTTAAAGGTTGGAGTTTGAGTTATGGCCTCAGTTGAAATGAAAGAGAATGAAAAAATATGAAGTTTGGGCTTTGTGGGGAGTGATTTGGATAAGAAATGAGTGAGTTATGGCAAAAAGAAGAATTGGGAACGAGGGCTTCGCGAGAGAGAATGGGTGGTTTCTGATTTTTGATTTCGAAATTTGAATATATAGGAGCAAGGATACGTTGTAATCGATTACAACATTTGGTAATCGATTACACTCTTGTTGACTTACTCTAATCGATTATAGTATTGTAGTAATCGATTACCAGAGCGCATTTTTGCAGAATTAAGTGCTGAATGACTCTTAAGGTGAATGAATTTGGAAGGGAGTCAAAATACTTTATATATGAAAACTTTTATATGGAAATAAATATACATAACATAATAGATTTAAAAACTTTATGAATGACTTTTAAGCAAGTAATTCACATATAAAAAAATCATGCAAGAATCATATTTACTATCAACTATTTGTTTTAATAATAATCTTCATGCTTCAAGAAAGAAAGTAACTCAATCAAACATATAAACACAACAATCAATCAAGACAAACAAATAAAAATTTTGTTAGTCAACATATAAACAAGTTTAATTGAAAAAGAAAATCTCAATCAACTAAAATTAAAAAAAAAATGGTTTTGATGTTACCTTTTTCATGATTCAAGTGCTTAGATCTTTAAAGATGAAAGTCAGACTTTTGTTTTTCTTACTTAAACATCTTGAGAGATGTTTTCATTACTTTCATAGACCTTGGATAGAAGGTTAATCTCCTTCTCCAAACCATCGGATGAGTCATTGTCATCCCAAGCAATATACGCCTTCTTGGATCTTCTTTCTTTATATCTTTTCTTCTCATTCTTCTCGGGCCATGACTCATTTGTGGGGCAGTTTGCTTTTATGTGACCGGGTTGATTACACTTATAGCATTTAAGTGTCGAGAAACTTCTTGGGATCTCTTCCCATTGTTGAAGTTATGGTTTCTCTCCATTCTTCTATTTTTGACAAATTTATGAAACTTCTTCACAAAAAGTGAGAAGTCCTCTTCATCATCAGATTCTTCTTCTTCTTCTTCTTCTTCTTCTTCTTCTTCTTCTTCTTCTTCTTGTATTGAGGAAGAGGCTTTGAGTGCTATGCTTCTTTTCCTTTTGTCGGTCTCTTCATTTTGGTTGAGATGTTGGAGTTCTATTTCATGTTCCTGCAATTTGCCAAACAAAGTGGCAAGAGACATAGAGGAAAGATCTTTACTTTCAGAAATGGCAGTTACCTTGGGCTGCCATTCCCTACTTAAGCATCACAAAACTTTATTAGTTAAATCTTCATTAGGGAAGGTTTTTCCAAAGGAGGCAAGATGATTTCCTATGTGTGTGAATCTTTTCTGCATACTTTGGATGTTCTCATTAGGGTTCATCCTAATAATTCATATTCATGTGTAAGAGTGTCCACTCTAGATCTTTTCAAATCAGTGGTGCCTTCATGTGTAAGTTGGAGAGTATCCCACATCTCATTGGCATTTGAAAAGTTTGAAACTCTAAAATATTCATCTATTCCTAAGGCAGAAGTGATGATATTTTTGGCTTTAAGATTGTATTGAATTTTTCTCCTATCTTCCTCAGACCATTGATCTCTAGGTTTTTCTAAAGCACTCACATTGGTTTCAATAGTACTTTCATTTACTATGGTAGGGATGAAAGGTTCTAACTCTATTGCTTCCCAAATGTTGTAGTCTATGGCTTGAATGAAAATTTGCATACGGGTTTTCCAATAGTGGTAACCCTCACCATTAAAGATAGGTGGCATATGGATGGAGTTTCCTTTTGGAAACAGAAAATTTGAGGAGGCCGTGAATCTTGAAGTTGTGAAACTTTTCTCAAGATACCTGCTCTGATACCACTTGTTCGATCAAGTAGCCTCAGAATAATTAAGAAGGGGGAGGGGTGTTGAATTAATTATTAATGTGTCTTGACTAATTAAAAACTTATCCTTCTTAATGTTACTAGATTTAATTTAGGCTTTACTACTAAGTTATGTAATTTAAACAGAAGTAAAGCGTAAAAGAAAAGTACACAACGAAAATTAAAGAGTGTAGGGAAGAAGAAGACAAACACAAGAATTTTATACAGGTTCGGCAACAACCCGTGCCTACATCTAGTCCCCAAGCAACCTACGGTTCTTGAGATTTCATTTCAACCTTGTAAAATCCTTTACAAGCCAAAGATCCATAAGGGATGTACCCTCCCTTGTTCTCTTTGAAAAACCAAGTGGATCTACCCTCCACTTTAACTGATCCACAAGAGATGTACCCTCTCTTGTTCTCAGTATAACAATCCCCAAGTAGATGTACCCTCTACTTGTACCACAAAGGATGTACCCTCCAATGTGTTGGGACAAAGAATTCTCAGGCGGTTAGTCCTTTGAATCTTTGTATGGGGAAACAAAAGATATCTCAGGCGGTTAGTCCTTCGTTCTTTTGGCAAAGGGAGAAGAGAATGAAAAAGATGAATAACACAAGTTTTTGAACAAAGAACTTTTCTTGGAAAAGAAAGTTTTGAACAAAAACTTTTAAAAAGATGAAGAGAAAAAGAATCAGAAAATTTTTTAGAAAGAGTTGAAAGATATTGAATGATGTTGAGAGAAGATTGAAAGATAGATGATTGATCTCTCCTTAAAAATTCATGCCATGGTCACATATTTATAATCTTTTGATGACTCAAGTCAAAGCATGTGACTCTTGGCAATTTCTTTAAAAAGCTAGTCACTTAAAAAGTTATGACTTTTGAAAAAATCTTCAGAAACAAGTCACTTGAAGAATTATGACTTTTGGAAATGTATTTTTCGAAATCAGTCACCGGTAATCGATTACCATTAAGGTGTAATCGATTACACATCAACAGATGTTACTCTTCATTTTGAAATTTTGAAAATCTTAATATTTTAAAACACTGGTAATCGATTACTACCTTCTGGTAAGGTAGTAATTGGTTACCAGAGAGTAAAACTCTTTGGTAATGATTTTGTGAAAACTTCTTGTGCTACTCAATGTTTTGAAAAAACTTTTTTAATACTTATCTTGATTGAGTCTTCTTTTGATTCTTGAATCTTGATCTTGATTATTCTTGAATCTTGAATCTTGGAACTTGATTCTTGAATCTTTGCTTGAAACTTTTCTTAACTCTTGATTCTTTGGCATCATCAAAATAACCTTGGAAGACATTGCTTGGACAATCTCCCCCTTTTTGATGATGACAATCCTGAAATCAAGATAATGCATACAGTTTTTGTTCTACCATTCAGTCATCCCTTTCTCCCCCTTTCTTTTTGAATTTATGCTTGATTTTAATGTTTTGAAAATATAATATCTTGATTTCTTAAAATGCCCATTTTTCTCTCCCCCTTTGGCAACATCAAAAAGGCCAAAAGTGCGTAAAACATACATAATTCAAAACATACAAAAAGCATTCTTTGTAAAATAAACATAAAAGATTCTAAACCGATCATGAAACAAAACATGAATAAACCAAATTAAAATGCAAATCACATAGTCATATATCATAATCCATAAATGTTCAGTCATACTAAGCAAATACTAAAAATATTAAGTGTTCAAATGTAATAAGCATATAGCCAAATACAAGGCTTTAGAAACAAAATATAATAATAATAATAATCAAGTCTAAACTAATGGTGGCTGTGGAGGTAAATCGAGGCAGTCTCGAATGATGGTGACATCTTCTTCAACCTTTGTGATCCTTGAGTCCATTGCATCGAATTGCATGTCCACTTGTTCTTCCAAAGCATCAAACCTTTCACCAACATATGTTTGGAGTCCATCGAACCTGTCCAAAATACTTTGAAGGAGAGAAGAGTCTCCTTCAACCGGTAATTGTCCTTCATCATCATTTGGTTGAGTACCCTTTTTTACCCAAGAGCCATCATGCTCTTTGTGGTAACCAAAGGACGTAACCACAATAGCACCAATAAAGAAAGATATCTTGATTGGAACATAAGGTTCAGAATCAAGAGGGATGTTGAAATGTTGGAGGAAAAGAGTGACTAAATGTGGATATGGTAAAGGAGCATTTAATCGCAATGCCTTATGCATGCGATACCGGATTAAATGTGCCCAATCAATTTGTCGGCCGATATGAAAAGCCCACATAACTATAAGATCTTCTTCAGAAACCTGAGCAAGGTTTGAAGATCTTGGGAGTAAGATACGAACAATAAGATAGTGAAGGATACGACTTTCAAGAGCCAATGAACCGGCAAGAAGCCTTCTGGTCATATCTGCTTGGTTGCTACAAATCAACCGGCAGGCATCATGCATAGAAAAATCAAACTTCCAATCATCGTCCAATGTACCTTCAAATGGTACACCGTCACTAGATAATTGGGTCAAATCATAGAAGAGGGATTGGTCAATGACCATCTTTATCCCATAAAATTCTGAAATCAAGGTACTTTCTTGAATTTCAAGGTTCGAATAAAAAGCTTTTACCAATTCAGAATACACATGCAATTTCAGAGACATAAAGGGAATGAGATTTGAGTTTTGAAATGCTTGAGTGCATTTGAAACTCTCATCAGAAAAGAAATCCATATCTATGAACTTAGGATCAATGATAGAATGAGAGGAGAAGAGGTTTGTGTACCGTGTATGCTGTTCTTCTGATGAGAACAATGAGGAAGAGGAAATAGAGGAAGGAACTGGAATATCCTAAGCCTCGGAGTGCCATTGACTTCTACTCAAAGAACCTTTGCGCTTCTTTGATGGTTCAACCATTTGAGAGATTTTTTTTGACATTTCAATCGGTTGAAATAAAAGAGAATGAAAAAAAGGTGAAGTTTGGGCTTTGTGGGGGAGTGATTTGGATAAGAAATAAGTGAGTTATGGCAAAAAGAAGAATTGGGAATGAGGGTTTTGCGAGAGAGAATGAGTGGTTTCTGATTTCTGATTTCAAAATCTGAATATATAGGAGCAGGAATGCGTTGTAATCGATTACAAAATTTGGTAATCGATTACACTCTTCGTGACTTGCTGTAATCGATTATAGTATTGTAGTAATCGATTACCAGAGAGCATTTTTGCAGAATTAAGTGCTGAATGACTATTAAGGTGAATAAATTTGGAAGGGAATCAAAATACTTTATATCTGAAAACTTTTATATGGAAATAAATATACATAACATAATAGATTTAAAAAATTTATGAATGACTTTTAAGCAAGTAATTCACATATAAAAAAATCATGCAAGAATCATATTTACTATCAACTATTTGTTTTAATAATAATCTTCATGCTTCAAGAAAGAAAGTAACTGAATCAAACATATAAACACAACAATCAATCAAGACAAACAAATAAAATTTTGTTAGTCATCATATAAACAAGTTTAATTGAAAAAGAAAATCTCAATCAAATAAAATTAAAAAAATAATGGTTTTGATGTTACCTTTTTCATGATTCAAGTGCTTAGATCTTTAAAGATGGAAGTCAGACTTTTGTTTTTCTTACTTAAACTTCTTGAGAGATGTTTTCATCACTTTCATAGTCCATGGATAGAAGGTTAATCTCCTTCTTCGAACCATCAGATGAGTCATTGTCATCCCAAGCAATATACGCCTTCTTGGATCTTCTTTCTTTATATCTTTTCTTCTCATTCTTCTCGGGCCATGACTCATTTGTGGGGCAGTTTGCTTTTATGTGACCGGGTTGATTACACTTATAGCATTTAAGTGTCGAGAAACTTCTTGGGATCTCTTCCCATTGTTGAAGTTATGGTTTCTCTCCATTCTTCTATTTTTGACAAATTTATGAAACTTCTTCACAAAAAGTGAGAAGTCCTCTTCATCATCAAATTCTTCTTCTTCTTCTTCTTCTTCTTCTTCTTTTTCTTCTTCTTCTTCTTCTTCTTGTATTGAGGAAGAGGCTTTGAGTGCTATGCTTCTTTTCCTTTTGTCGGTCTCTTCATTTTGGTTGAGACGTTGGAGTTCCATTTCATGTTCCTGTAATTTGCCAAACAAAGTGGCAAGAGACATAGAGGAAAGATCTTTATTTTCAGAAATGGCAGTTACCTTGGGCTGCCATTCCCTACTTAAGCATCTCAAAACTTTATTAATTGAATCTTCATTAGGGAAGGTTTTTCCTAAGGAGGCAAAATGATTGACTATGTGTGTGAATCTTTTCTGCATAATTTGGATGTTCTCATTAGGGTTCATCCTAAATAATTCATATTCATGTGTAAGAGTGTTCACTCTAGATCTTTTCACATCGGTGGTGCCTTCATGTGTAAGTTGGAGAGTATCCCACATCTCATTGACATTTGAACAGTTTGACACTCTAAAATATTCATCTATTCCTAGGGCAAAAGTGATGATATTTTTGGCTTTAAGATTGTATTGAATTTTTCTCCTATCTTCCTCAGACCATTGATCTCTAGGTTTTTCTAAAGCACTCACATTGGTTTCACTAGTACTTTCATTTACTATGGTAGGGATGAAAGGTCCTAACTCTATTGCTTCCCAAATGTTGTAGTCTATGGCTTGAATGAAAATTTGCATACGGGTTTTCCAATAGTGGTAACCCTCACCATTAAAGATAGGTGGCCTATGGATGGAGTTTCCTTCCGGAAACAAAAAATTTGAGGAGGCCATGAATCTTGAAGTTGTGAAACTTTTCTCAAGATACCTGCTCTGATACCACTTGTTCGATCAAGTGGCCTCGAAATAATTAAGAAGGAGGGTGGTTGAATTAATTATTAACGTGCCTTGACTAATTAAAAACTTATCCTTCTTAATGTTACTAGATTCAATTTAGGCTTTACTACTAAGTTATGTAATTTAAACATAAGTAAAGCATAAAAGAAAAGTACACAACGGAAATTAAAAAGTGTAGGAAAGAAGAAGACAAACACAAGAATTTTATACTGGTTTGGCAACAACCCGTGCCTACATCTAGTCCCCAAGCAACCTGCGGTTCTTGAGATTTCTTTTCAACCTTGTAAAATCCTTTACAAGCCAAAGATCCACAAGAGATGTACCCTCCGTTGTTCTCTTTGAAAAACCAAGTGGATCTACCCTCCACTTTAACTGATCCACAAGAGATGTACCCTCTCTTGTTCTCACTATAGAAATCCCCAAGTAGATGTACCCTCTACTTGTACCACAAAGGATGTACCCTCCAATGTGTTGGGACAAAGAATTCTCAGGCGGTTAGTCCTTTGAATCTTTGTATGGGGAAACAAAAGATATCTCAGGCGGTTAGTCCTTACACAAAGATTTCAGGCGGTTAGTCCTTACACAAAGATTTCAGGCGGTTAGTTCTTCGTTCTTTTGGCAAAGGGAGAAGAGAATGAAAAAGATGAATAACACAAGTTTTGAACAAAGAACTTTTCTTGGAAGGGAAAGTTTTGAACAAAAACTTTTAAAAAGATGAAGAGAAAAAGAATCAGAAAATTCTGTTGAAAGAGTTGAAAGATATTGAATGATGTTGAGAGAAGATTGAAAGATAGATGATTGATCACTCCTTAAAAATTCATGCCATGGTCACATATTTATAATCTTTTGATGACTCAAGTCAAATCTTATGACTCTTGGCAATTTCTTTAAAAAACTAGTCACTTAAAAAGTTGTGACTTTTGAAAAAATCTTCAGAAACAAGTCACTTGAAGAATTGTGACTTTTGGAAATGTATTTTTCGAAATCAGTCACCGGTAATCGATTACTATTAAGGTGTAATCGATTACACATCAACAGATGTGACTCTTCATTTTGAATTTTGAAAATCTTAACATTTTAAAACACATGTAATCGATTACTACCTTCTGGTAATCGATTACCAGAGAGTAAAACTCCTTGGTAATGATTTTGTGAAAACTTCTTGTGCTACTCAATGTTTTGAAAAACTTTTTTAATACTTATCTTGATATAGTCTTCTCTTGATTCTTGAATCTTGAGTCTTGAATCTTGGAACTTGATTCTTGAATCTTTGCTTGAAACTTTGCTTAACTCTTGATTCTTTGCCATCATCAAAATAACCTTGGAAGACATTGCTTCCACAGACTCTTTGTTAAGGGATTTACTAAAATGAAGGAATTGACTAAACAAACTTTTTCTCCTTTATCTAAGAAAGATTCTCTTCGTATTATATTGACATTAGTCGCTGATTTTGACCTTGAGTTACAACAAATGGATGTGAAAACAACCTTTCTTAATGGTGATTTAGAGGAGCAGGTTTATATGAAACAATCTAAAGGCTTCTCCTCTAGTAGTGGTGAGCATTTGGTTTGCAAGCTTAATAAATCTATATATGATTTAAAGCAAGTCTCCCATCAGTGGTACCTTAAGTTTCATGGGCTAAATTCCTCATTTGGTTTTGATGAAAACCCCATGGATCAATGCATATACCACAAGGTAAGTGGGAGTAAAATATATTTTCTTATTTTATATGTAGATGATATTTTACTTACAGCCAATGATCAAGTTTTGCTACATAAGGTGAAACAATTTCTCTCCAAGAATTTTGACGTGAAGGATATGGGTGATGCATCTTATGTTATCGGCATTAAGATTCATAGAGATTGTAGAAGCAAGCTTCATGATGATGAATCAAGTAGTTTTGATGATGACAAAAAGCCCAAAAGAATGATGTCAAGATTGAGTCAACAAGTTCAAGATCAAGATTGATTTCAAGATTCAAGAAAAGACATCAAGAAGATTCAAGATTCAAGAGAAGATGAATTCACAAGCGAAGTATTGAAAAGGATTTTTCAAAAACCAAACATAGCATAGTTTTGTTTTACAAAAAGAGTTTTCTCAAATTTTTCTAAGTTACCAGAGTATTTACTCTCTGGTAAACGATTACCAGTTTCCTATAATCGATTACCAGTGATAAAATTTGATTTCAAAAAGTTTTTAACTGAATTTGCAACATTCCAAATGATTTTTAAATGGTGTAATCAATTACAATATATTGGTAATCGATTACCATTGTATCTAAACGTTGAAATTCAAATTCAATTATGAAGAGTCACATCTTTTCATAAAATGCATTGTGTAATCGATTACGAGTGACAAGTTTTGAATAAAAGGTCAAGAGATGTAACTCTTCCAATGTTTTTCTCAAGATTTTCTCAAGGTTATAACTCTTTCAATGGTTTTCTTGACCAGACATGAAGAGTCTATAAAAGCAAGACCTTGACTTGCATTCAAAGAACTTCTTGAATAACTTTTGAGAAATCTTGAAACCTTTACTACTCATCTTTCTTCTTCTTCCTTTGCCAAAAAGCTTTCTAAGTTTTCTGTTTTCCAAACCTTGTTCTTCTGCAAGTGAAAATTCTGCAGAAAACAAAAGTGTGCTATATCTTTTCATTCTCCTCTCTCTTTGCCAATAAGAATTCAACAAGGACTAATCACCTGAATTCTTTTTGTGTCTCTCTTCTCCCTTTTCCAAGAGAACAAAGGACTAATCGCCTGAATTCTTTTGTGTCTCCCTTATCTCTTTCCAAGAGAATTCAAAGGACTAACCGCCTAAGAATTCTGTTGATTCTTCCTTTTCCCTTAAACAAAAGATTTCAAAGGACTAACCGCCTGAGATATCTTTTGTTCCACCTTACAAAGATTCAAAGGACTAACTGCCTAAGTATTCTTTGTCTTAACACATTGGAGGGTACATCCTTTGTGATGAGGACATGACCAAGAGCAAGGGCAAGGATCCACTTGAAGGACTTGGAGGGCCTATGACAAGGGCTAGAGCAAGGAAAGCCAAGGAAGCTCTTCAACAAGTGATGTCCATACTATTTGAATACAAGCCCAAGTTTCAAGGAGAAAAGTCCAAGGTTGTGAGTTGTATCATGGCCCAAATGGAGGAGGACTAAATGGCACCACTTTGTCTCAATTTTAGAGTGTTTAGTTTGTCTAAATAATGGCCCAATCCTTGTAAAGTTGGCTGACCAAAAATATGTTTTGGGTTAATCAACTAAAAGGGCTTTAGTAGGTTTAGTTCAAGTTGTAATAAGGGCCCAATTGGCAACCTAGGCATCAGCCTTTTGGGAGACCAAATGGTGGCTGACTTGTTGGCTGTTGGGGGTGACTTTTGGTTGCCACAATTTCAGTTACACTCAGCCATTAAGTTTTTTTTAATTCCTTAGATTAATGGCATTAAGTTATTTTAATTCTAGGTTAGTGGGTCATTACTAAAATCTGCTGTAAAGCTTCTATATAAGCTGAACCATTTTATCAATAAAGACAAGTTGAGTTTTATTCAGAAAATTAGAGTTTATCTCTTTTATCTTAGTGAGAGTGATTCTCCTAAATTCTTGAGTGATTCAAGAACACCCTGGCTGTATCAAAGGACTTTCACAACCTTTGTGTGTTGCCCTCACTGGAAAGAGTGATTTTTTTCCTTCCTTTCATCTTCACCCTTGTTCTTTCAAACCACAATTCCAAAAAATCCACCTCTGCCCAGAATTATCTCATGGCCATAACTCCCATTTTACGCACTCAAATTAAGTGATTCTTGAGCCTAAATTGACTTTCAAAATGAGACCTTTCACCTCGTTTTGGAATCACCTCATTTGGAGCCCTGTAGCTTCCGTTATTGCCATTTCTATATTTCTGTCCAACCACCACTTAACCTACATTTTACCATCCCATTAATCTATTTTATGCCAAGAACCACCTTATTAAGACCCACGAAATTAACCACCTTATTTTTCATCCTTTCCTTAATCAATTTCCGCATTTTCCATCAAGGTTTAATCCTAGACGATCCTAAGTCAGCCCTTGTGCCATGAGGGTTCATATCACTTTGTGATACAAGTAGAGGGTACATCTATTTGGGTTGTTGTAACTGAGAACAAGAAAGGGTACATCTCTTGTGGATCATTTCAAGTGGAGGGTACATCCACTTGGTTGTTCAAAGAGAACAAGGGAGGGTACATCCCTTGTGGATCTTTGCATGTAAAGGATTTTACAAGGTTGAAAAGAAATCTCAAGAACCGCAGGTTGCTTGGGGACTGGATGTAGGCACGGGTTGTTGCCGAACCAGTATAAAATTCTTGTGTTTGTCTTCTTCTTCCATACACTTTTTAATTTCTGTTGTGTACTTTACTTTTACGCTTTACTTTTGTTTAAGTTACATAACTTAGTAGTAAAGCCTAATTGAATCTAGTAACATTAAGAAGGATAAGTTTTACTTAGTCAAGGTACATTAATAATTAATTCAACCCCCCCTTCTTAATTATTCCGAGGCCACTTGATCCAACAGAGATAGACCGTGAGGTATTTCAGGTCTATCACAGGAAACCTATATTAATAAAATTTTAGAGAGATTTTGGATGAAAGATTTTTCACCAAGTGTTTCTACCATTGTGAAGGGTGATAGCTTTAATTTGAACCAATGCCTAAAGAATGACTTTGAGAAGGAACAAATGAAAAACATTCCTTATGCTTCAGTTGTTGGAAGCCTCATGTATGCTCAAGTGTGCATAAGGTCTGACATTGCTTTGGCAATTGAAATGCTAGGACTATATTAGAGTAATCCAGATATTGACCACTGGAGAGCTGCAAAGAAAGTTATGAGGTACCTTCAGGAGACCAAAGATTACATGCTTATGTATAGACAAACAAAGAAACTAGATGTAATTGGTTATTCAGACTCAGACTTTGCTAGTTGTGTTGATTCTCGCAAATCAACATCTGGGTACATTTTCATGATGGCTAGTGGAGCTATTTCGTGGGTACATTTTCATGATTGCTACTTCTACCATGGAAGTTGAGTTTGTCTCTTGTTTTGAGGCTACATCACATGGTGTATGGCTTAAGAGTTTCATTTCTGGGTTGAAGATAGTTGATACTATTTCAAGGCCTTTGAGAATTTTATGCGATAACTCAGCTGTTGTCTTTATGGCTAAGAATAAAAAAAGTGGAAGTTGAAGTAAGAACATCGACATTAAGTACTTAGCCATCAAAGAAAAAGTAAAAGACAAGAAAGTGGTCATTAAGCATATAAGCACTGAGTTGATGATCACCGATCCTTTTGACTAAGGGCATGCCACTGTTTAAATTCAAGGATCATGTAGAAAGAATGGGACTTGGTTCCACTTTATGATTGTATAAATACAAGTTAGAGTTAAAACTTTTATATTGTGATATTTTCTCATATTCAGGTACACATTGATATATTTGAGAAAAATTTATGTTTTGGACCAAGATTAAACATTGGGTTTATTCATTAAGTTTTATTACCACTTTGAGTATACTACTTGGGAAATTGAACATATTGTAATACATGGATGATATTACATGTTAGAAAAGGAACTATCACTATGATTCATATATTCATTTCTTAAGATGATTGAGCATTGACTTATTTTAAACAAAGAGTCAAAATGTTTGGACCAAGTGGGAGAATGTAATAATTTGGTTTGTATGTTTTGGAAAATAAAATGCTCCATCAGTTTTGGAATTGAAAAGCCAAATATAAACGACTATTAATAATGAGTGGTAATGACTACTACATGCATTCTTGATGATATATAGCACATGTATTTGGTCCCTGACCTCACCTTTCTAATTTTGTGTGATATACCATCTACAGAGTGAGAGTGAGAGCTTGGAAGAACCAAAACATTGAAGCTCTTTCATGGCAATGGCTGGAGGTACATTTTGTTTTTTGTTTTTCCACATTTTGTTAATGACCTGTGTTTTGTTTTGTAGTTTGTAACATCACATGTTAAAAAGTTTAGTCTAACATTAAGTTCTGTCAATATCGATGGTTTTTTTCAGTACTAAGGATCTAAGGTTTGTTCACCGATTGAGAAGAAAAGAAGTATAATTAAAAAAAACCATTAACATGCAACAATTGACATTGCATGGTTGTATCTCTTGGTGTTTGCAATAGAAAAGTACAAATGACACTTCACTTATGTAGGAATATGGTATATTATGCAGAGTGTGGCTGTCACATCCCAAGATCATTAATTAACAGGTCTAAAGACTTGCAGTTTTGGTTCAAGTTTTAATTTGTCATGTATTTTGACTCTTTTCCTATTGTCCTATTGAGCAGACTAATAATGTTGAGGAAATAACTTTGAATATTTCTCAGTTGCCAAAAGCATTAAAAAACATAAAAGGATTACTGTTATCACCCAAGTTGCAAATCATGTTTGTGTTGCTAAGGATGGGAAAGTGAAATTGTACCCTATGATATTATCACCTAAAGATAAGTAAGTAATTATCTTGAATAAATTCACTATTTTGTTATTTTTCGATCACCTAGAAAAGAACAAGATGTTTCTTTTGTTCTTTCTTCAACAATTTCTTATCTCTTGTAGACCTCTTAGTAGGATTCAAACTCAGATGAAATTCTGACCATCTATTAGACAAAAATGAATGAGTAGCTCTGTATCAATGGAATCTCATCATCCATCATAACAAATTGGTGTGGTATATTCAAATCATAACATGAACGATAAATTAGTTGATACAAATTGGTGTGCTCATAAAATGTTTTGAATAGTAAATTATAGTCATGAAACCAATATATAGATATTGCATCTTGATGATAGTGGCAAGCTAGATTTTGATTTTGTCTGTTCTAAATGTTTGTGGAAACTTAAAAAATTGATAATAGTCCAAATTCAAATTGATAGTGTAGGTCATAGGTCAAATTCAAATTTTGCAGCTCAAATTCAAATTTCAAATCTATCTCTTACCCCTTCCAATTTCAGCTTCTCCTATACGTTTCTCTCTTTCTTTATTTTTTCTTCTCTCAACAGACAACAAACCCAAAACCAGATCTAGATAATTTGGTGTTCGATTTTATTTTTCTTTGTTAATGATTTTTACAAGGTGGTGTTTTATGGGTGTTTGCAATTTCACCAATACCAGGTGGTTGGGAGGGCTCTTCCCACAGAAGCAGATCAGCACCCGAAGATCTACCGAATGATGTTTTGGGCCACCAACAAGGTTCACCCCAAGTTCAATATTGGCCTCAGAAACAGTATTCTTCTGCTACCAACTTCTTTTTGCCTATGAATTTTCCTTAATCCTTTTCTTGGTTTTGTTCTTTTTCAATTTAATTTGGCTCCTTTGGTTTCAGATATCTGAATTTGCTGACAAAATTTTATCTTTGTTATGTTGTTGTTGTTATTTTTATTATTTCATTCTGAATAGTGGGTTTTGTAACATGGGTGTTAATTAGCTAAATAATCACCTTTCTGAAATTCTTATTAAATTTTCAGGATGACTACATTGAACACCAATCTTATTAGGTTGAAGAACAGGCTGTGACTTGTATTTTCCATTGTATTGAAGACACAATGAATGACACACATTCAAGAGAGAAGAGTGTGATGAGAAAAGTAACAAATTCATGAGAGGAGTGTAGTGATGCTTCTCAGGTCACACCTTTATTATTTTGGTGTACCAAATGCTGCTTCATTTTTCCTTTCATTGTTGCATAAAAAGTTAAGGGGTTAATAAAGATGCTTCATTTCAATGTCAGGCTATCAATTGCTTAACCTAGGTTGTATTTGAACTAAATTTGCTTATAGTTATTTATATATCATTACACTGTAATAATATGACATAAAATACAATTATTTCTAATTTTATATATGTTTATAGCATATGTAGTCAATTATACCTTTCTCATGGTCATTGCTTAATGGAAGTATTATATTTTTTGCTGTAAAAAAAATAAATGGCTGAAAGATAATTCTGTTTTTTTTTTTTAATGAATGCACATTCACAGGTTCTGTTTCAACCTCAGCCTCATATTAATTTTGCATAATAACCAAGAGCCAAATATTTTCTAATATTTATAGTTGCTGCATGCTTTAAGGTTAAATTTGCATGAGGATTTGTTGCCATTGTTTGTTCAACCATACTGGTATGTTTTACTAATCCAAATCTGCTCCTTAATGTATATTTTGCTTGTCAAATGGAAGTGATTGCTTTGATGTCTACAAATAAATGGTTCAAAGATAAATTTAGTTTTTTTTATTGAATGTAGATTCACATGATCTGTTTCAAACTTTGATACACAAATTTATCTTTAAACTAAGAGCCAAATATCATTCTTTCTAATATTTGCAATTCCCCTTTTTTATTCGATCCACATTGTTATCTTCCATTTTCCCTTCTTAAATTTCTAGCCCTCTAATCTTATTGGGTTATGTTTTGTGGCTAATTGAACATTTAACATCAAACTAGCAGGTACATTTTTTCTGTGGAATCCATAGCATGATATTTCATTTTCCTTTCTTGTGTTTCTGGCTTTTTAATGTTGTTAGGGTGTGCTTGTGGGCCGATAAAGGTCACTGAGTTTTGATATAAAAAATATTTAATGGTTCAACTATTTATTATTTGAGTTTAACGAGGTTGGTAGTTTTGAAGAGTTTATATTTCATGTTTGGTTTGTTATGGTATGAGTTTAGGTACCTCAATTTTAATGCATGTACTATTAAGTTGTTATAGTATCAAATGCCATGTTTTCATTTGTTTTAATATAAAATTTGGCACCCCAATTTTTAAGCCAAATGCAGCTACAATCAAAAATTAAAATTAAGAAATTATAATTTAAAAATATGTAATACTTTTTCAAGTTCAAAAATATTTAATACTTTTTCTCACCTTCTAGCACATTATGACCCTGAGTTGTCAACTCTATGCTAGGGAAGCCAAGATGTTAAAGGGAGCACCCATAAAAGGCACAACTATCACCATTCATAACCAGAAGTTAAGTGTTGCAGATGTGGGTTTGGATGATGATGATGAACTCATGCTAACCAAAGAGAGGGTTTCTATTGACCAGTAAAAGTTGAGGGAAGGATAGGACCAAAAAGTTTTATCATGAAATTTATTGAAATAAATTAAAATGAACTTATTTTTAACACTTACATGAAAAAAAATTGAAATAAGTTGAAATATTCATAGGAGTCATATTTTTAGGAGACATAATTTATTTTTTTGAGTTCAAATAATCTACGTATGTTTAGGGTTTAGGGTTAGGGTTTAGGGTCTTATGGTTAGGGTTAAAGTTCCCTTTCTTCTCTTTGGGGTCTTTCATCTTCTTTTTTCCTTATTATTGAAGCATTTTGATCTTGTAGAAATTAATAATAACTTTTCAACATTTACTTATATTATTGCATCCCTATCCTTATTTATTTTAGTGAAACTTCTATTGTTAAGTTGGTCACATAATTTGAAATTGATACTCATTGTCAATTTGATCTCTAATTTGTATTCTTTATTTAATTTGATAATGTTGAAATTTGTGCAGCTATTAAAATTGATATGGGTTTGTGATCAGTAGGAGCTAAAAATAAGTTGAAAATATTCATATGAGTAATATTTTTAGGAGACAAATTACTTTTTTGAGTTCAAATATTAATAGGAGTGTTCAATTTGGTCTTGAGTTATGGATTGTCTACTATCTATTTAATAATGAAATGAGTTGGTAAAAAGTCAAAATTACCTCTACTTCATTGAGGCACAATTTGCCAATGGAATGGTCAACACTCCATTTAATGGCTCAAGGGCATCAAGAGCATATGACTCACCTATCAAAGTTGACTAAGAAAACAATGACAAAGTCATTTTCACATATAACATGATAATCAAATAATACGGAAATAACTACATGTATAATATAAATCAAAACTAAAAAAAATCACTAATTTCTTTGTCAGTCTAGTCTTCCCATTGCTCATCCAAAGAAACCACAGAAACATCAGTGCCATCTGCATAAATTAAAAGACATAATTTACTTCTATCACTCATGTTTTCTCTCTAATATTTACTCTCATGTTTTTTCCTCTATTCTACCTTTCAATATGCATTTTTATTCTGTGAAATTGTCCTATGTGTATTTTCTTTTTCTTTTTTGCGAATGACAGAGAAAATCATCTTTCTTTTATTTGTTTTTGTGTCTGGGAGTTGCATTTTCTCTTTTTTTTTATTGCCAGATGGGTTGCAAGCTGTATGCTTGGCGAAATGCCCAAATAAATTTTGAGTTTTCTAATCTTCAAAATTCATGTGTGTGTTCCTTTTCTTATGACTCCTTTGTTATCTTACTACACCTACGGTTTTTTTAACAGTGCTTTATTATTTTTCCTTACCACTTATTTTCTAAAATAACATGTGGTCTGTGTTTCTATGATGTGGATACAACTTATTTTTTTAAATAATGTGTCATCTGTGTTGTGCTTACAAACTCTCTAATCTACATATATTGTTATAATTTAATTTTCTAATACTATTATTATGAGTTAATTTTGAGATATGAAGTTCTACCATTTGCATATTATTAGATAAATCTGAATGTAATTGTGAACTATACTACTCTTTTAGAGTTTAAATTACTACTGATTTGGTAGCATCCTATGGCACAGCATACAACCATTTATGCTCGGTCAGCATCGTATTCCATCTTTAAACACATGCTTTCATTTATGTAGGTAGTACCTAAAATTGGTCATTTGGATTTTGATATTTTGCATGTCAGTGTATTCTAGCACATATTTTATGTATGGTTGAATGCAAGATCCCAATGATGATAGGGGTGAAAGTAGACTCTATATTGGTAACCTTGATCTTAGAATTACAAAGTGAGGCTTGCTAACTACTCACCAAGACTTTGTTTTTGTTTTGTGCTGAATGCGCATATTGACATATTCTCTCCTTTTCCTCTCAATATGTTCCAGAGCTTCTTTGCTTAAATTGATTTCTCCCTATGGAAAGATAATTTCTGAGGACTTCTTATGGCACATGCGCAGCCCAAAACCTGGGGAGCCACATGGTTTTGCTTTTATCCAACTGATTGCATACATTAGTCACTTTACTTTCTAGCAATTTCTAACTTCCATTGTTAAAGTGAGAATGTAGGAAGCAAAATTAACCAAGGAGAAAATGCATGGGAGGTTAGCTTGTGGCTGGCTACTCACATGCATGGCCCAAAACATGAGATTGAAGTTCGATCTCCTTTGATTTCCTTTGTTCCTAAAAAATTTATTGAATCTTTTTACAAAGAGACTGAAATCATCATCTTCTTCTAAAATATTTTGTTCATTCTAGTCTTCTTTGTCACTTTCTTCATGAATAAAAGATGAGGCTTTGAGTGCAATTCCTTTCTTCTTTTTGCCATTCTTTTCATGTTGGTTGAGTCTCATAAGTTCCATTTCATGTTCTTACAGTTTCCCAAAGAGAGTAGCAAGAGAGATGTTGGTGAAATCTTTTGATTCCGCAATTGCAGTTACTTTTGGTTGCCATTTCCTGCTTAAACATCTCAACACTTTGCTAATTAGATCTTCATTAGGAAACATTTTTCCTAATGATGCAAGATGATTAACTATATGTGTAAATCTCTTTTGCATCTCTTGTATGGTCTCATTTTGATTCATTCTAAAAATTTCATATTCATGTGCGAGAGTGTTTATTCTAGATCTTTTAACATCAGTTGTGCCTTCATGTGTTACTTGTAATGTATCCCACATTTCTTTTGCATTTTTACAGTTTGAAACTCTAAAGTATTCATCCATGCCTAATGCAGAAGTGATTATATTCTTGGCTTTTAAATTATAGTGAACCCTTTTTGTTTCATCTTCATCCCATTGATCTCTAGGTTTTTCTATACTTGCATTTTCTACTACCATTGTAGGAATGAAAGGACCAATTTCAATGGCTTCGTATATATTCAAATCTATGGCTTCTACAAAAATCTGCATACGGGTTTTCTAATAGTGATAACCCTCACCATTAAATATAGGAGGCCTATTAATGGAGTTTCCCTCAGGAAACAGAGTTAGATGAGGCCATAATTATTCTTGAAAATTTTAAACTTTAAACAAGAATACTGCTCTAATATCACTTGTTGAACAAGTGGCTTCAATAACTTAAGAGGGGGGGGGGGGGGTGAATTAAGTCTTAAAATTTTTTCGACTAACAAGTTTTAATCCCCTTGTAAATGATATGTCAAATTTAGAATGTAGAAGAAGAAGCAATAATCAACAATGTTCTTTAAATGTGCAAGACAAAGTAAATTGCAGTAAAATAAACGAGATAAGGGAAGAGAGAATTGAAAACTCGATTTATACTAGTTCGACCACTTCTCGTGCCTGCATTCAGTCCTCAAGTAACCCACTTGAGATTTTCCACTATCCTTGTAAATCCTTTACAATCTTTGAACACACATTGGGATCCTCACCCTTATGTTCAAGTTGCTCACACGCCAAGAGAGAAACAATCTCTTGATTACAACTAAGTTTTATAAGATGAACAGAATGGTTTCTCTCTTTTAGAGCAGATGATACAACTTGAAGTTCCTAGAAGAATTTTCAATAATTTGCAGAAGTTTGGCCAAAGATGTTTAGAGAGATTTTGAAAGTTAAGTTCTCTAAGAATTCTCATTTTTTTCGAAGTAAGGACACACACATATATATAGGCCCATTGTGCCTGTTTAAAAAAAGTTTGAAGAGATGTGTCTTTTCAATATTTTTTTGAAATCTCTTAACTAGTATTCGATTTCACCACTATGGTAATCGATTACACAAATCAATATTTAAATAATTTTGTGCCATTGGTTCATCAGTTCAAAATTTTCGATATGTCACTTTAGAAACCCTCTGGTAATCGATTACATGAACCTAGTAATCGATTACTAGTTCAAAAAGATATTCTTGAACTGATTTAACTTTGATAAAAGAATTTTGATAGTAAAGATTTTAAGGCCAAACTATAGCAATCAAATTGAGATTCTTTTAACAAATGGACTAAGTCCTCATCTTAGATTTTGTTGATCCTGTTCATTGACTTGATTCAATTTGTGCTCATCAAGTAAAGTTTTTGGCATCATCAAAACCGGCATGATATACGTTTATAGGTGCCATGGGACAAACAAGTCACAGTGCAAAAATTGACACTATAAAAAACAAATTGAAACCCTTAGAGGATGAGAGTTCTAGGACCAAGAAGTAGAAGCAAAGTGACAATATTTCTTGAGTCATTTGTGTAAGTATATAATATGAGAATCAAGGGATAATTCAATGGTGTATGAATTGAAATGTGGTGCAATTTTGGATAATCCTCATCCCGATCTTATGTTAAAAAGGATAATTCTTTCTTGCACAACGATTTAGGTTGGTTTTCTTTAGTGCCATAATTGGAATTAGGACTAGAAGATTCTTCTTTCCTTAAATTCTGATTTTTCAAATATTCATTTTCATTGATTAATCTAACTAGGCAATTATTCATATGATATAGTGATGATGATGGGATTTGAATACCTTTTCCTCCTCCAAATATTCATTTTCATTACTGGGATTTCTAAGTGTAACAAACATTATTCTTTGGTTATCAATCATTTCCTTACAAACATTATATTTGGGCAGTCTGTAAATTGGATTGATTGCTTAGCTGTAACTCGATTTGATCAGGTTTGTGATGGTTGACCTTCCATTTTATTTTCTTTTGAAAATTTGTTTAGGCCTAAATGGACTTGATTGTATCTTGTTACTAGATCTACAAGGTTGGTGTAACTCGTGACAAGGATGAACCTGTTTATTGGTGATGTGTCATTATTTTCTCCTATTTCTTAACCCTTTTTGACACCATTTTAATTATTGATTAGCCTTAATTGTCAAATTAATTATGCAGTTTTATCATTTGGGCCTACTTGACTAATTTTGTGTTTTTAATTTAATTTCAGGAGAATTATAAGCAATTGGGCTTGAATCTGGAATTAGGCTTGGACGTGAAGAGAGCATACAATTTTATTTTATCAAATCTTATCTTATCCAGATTTCATTTGATCTAGATTTTATTTCGTCCAAATTTTATTTCATCTAATCTTATCTTATCTTATCCATATTTTATTTTATTTCATTTATGGGCTTGGACTTAAAATAGATTTGTGAGCTGTTGCTGAGGACCTATATAACAGCACTAGGGTTTTAGTTTAAGGAGTTTTGAGAGGAGAATAATTTTAGGGTTTTGCAATTCTAGTTTTTACTGTTCATGCGCACTGTTCACGTAGAATAATTTTTTTTCCTGCAATTTCATTTCTGCTTCAATCTACAATTTCGTTTTCTACTGATTAATGGAAGGCTAAGTCTCTAACGTTGTTTTCTCTTGAGGATCAAGCACAACTCTCTTTGAGGTTTTGTTATACAATTGAATTCTGATCATTTTTTCCTCTTCACCAATTACTTTGTATTTGTTGCTATTAATCCATGCATGCTTAGTGCTTGATTAATTGTCTCTACGCTTAATTTATGTTCATGCTTAATGATCAGTTTCGTTCATGATTAATTGGTGTATGTGTTGCTTAACACATAATGACAGCCTTATGTTAATTTTCGCTTAGTAATTTAATTTAGGGTTGGATTAAGTGGTTGAATTGGTTAGGGATAAATCCTCGTAACCTAGGATAAGAGACTTGCTTGTGAATCAAGGGGAAACAACATGTTTTAATTATGTTATTTTCTAATTAAAATTTGCTTGTTGCTTAAATTACAAAAACAAACAACCACCCCAATTTGTTACTGTTTTATCACTATCTATTATGAATGTTGGTTGACCATTGCTCGTTGGGAGACGACCTAGGATCACTTCCTAGATACTACATTTTTAATGTTTATTTGATTCGGATACGACCACGATCAAATGGTCTTGACCAAAGTGGAGAATTTATCTATTGGCTTGACAATTCAAGTACTATTTCTAGTCACAAAACTCTACAAGTTTAAAATATCACTAATCTATAACTTTAATTCTAGTCTTGACTTATCTATGTGGAAGCAATGACTTCCAAGATTATTTTGATGATGCCAAAGAATCAAGAGTTAAGCAAGTTCCAAAGATTCAAGAATCAAGTTTCAAGAATCAAGATTCAAGAACAATCAAGATCAAGATTCAAGACTCAAGATTCAAGAATCAAGAGAAGACTCAATCAAGATAAGTACTAAAAAAGTTTTTCAAAACATTGAGTAGCACAAGAATTTTAAACAAAATCTTTTACCAAAGAGTTTTACTCTCTGGTAATCGATTACCAGTAACCAACATTGTTTTCAAAACTGATTTACAAAGATGTAATTGATTACCATAATCATGTAATCAATTACCAATGTTTTAAAACGTTAGATTTCAAATTTCAAGAGTCACAACTAGTGATAAAACATTTTCAAATCATTTTTAACTTGTGTAATCGATTACACAATACTTGTAATCGATTACCAGAGTTTCTAAACGTTTTGATTTTCAAATTTAAACATGAAGAGTCACATTTGTTGATGTGTAATCGGTTACACCTTGATAGTAATCGGTTACCAATGACTGATTTCGAAAAATAAATTACGAAAAGTCATAATTCTTAAAGTGACTTGTTTGTGAAGATTTTTTCAAAAGTCATAACTTTTTAAGTGACTAGTTTTCAAAAGAGTCACAATTTTTAAAAGGTGATTAGTTTTAAAGAAATTGCCAAGAGTAATAAACTTTACCTTGAGTCATCAAATGATTATAAATACGTGACCATGACATGAATTTCAAAAACGTTTTTTTTACAGAACTTTTTGATTCATTTCTCTTCATCTTTCTAAAAGTTTTTGTTCAATACTTTCTCTTTCAAGAAAATTTCATTGACCAAAAACTTGTGCTACTCTTCTTCTTTCTTCATTCACTTCTTTCTCTTCTCCCTTTGCCAAAAGAATAGAAGGACTAACCGCCCAAATTCTTTTGTGTCTCCTTTCTCTCTTTCCAAGAGAATTCAAAGGACAAAACTCCTGAGAATTCTTTTGGTTCTTCCCTTCCCCTTAAACAAAAGATTTCAAAGGACTAACCGCCTGAGATATCTTTTGTTTCCCCTTACAAAGATTCAAAGGACTAACTGCCTGAGAATTCTTTGTCCTAACACATTGGAGGGTACAACCTTTGTGGCACAAGTAGAGGATACATCTACTTGGGTTGTTGTACTGAGAACAAGAGAGGGTACATCTCTTGTGGATCAGTTCAAGTGGATGGACATTCACTTGGTTGTTCAAAGAGAACAAGGGAGGGCACATCCCTTGTGGATCTTTGGCTTGTAAAGTATTTTACAAGGTTAAAAGAAATCTCAAGAACCGTTGGTTGCTTGGGGACTGGATGTAGGCACGGGTTGTTGGCAAACCAGTATAAAATTCTTGTGTTTGTTTTCTTCTTCCCTATACTTTTTAATTTCCACTGTTTACCTTTAATTGCCACTTTTACTTTTGGTTAAGTTATTGTTCTTTACTTTCTACTTAGTAGTAAAAGCCTAGTTGAATCTAGTAACATTAAGAAGAATAAATTTTTTAATTAGTCAAGACATATTAATAATTAATTCAACCCCCCCTTCTTAGTTATTCCGAGGCCACTTGATCCAACAAGTGGTATCAAAGTAGGTTTATTGAGAAAAGTTTCAAAACTTCAAGATTCAAGGCCTCCTCAAATTCTCTGTTTCCTGAAGGAAACTCCATCCATAGGCCACCTATCTTTAATGGTGTGGGTTACCACTATTGGAAAACCTAAATGCAAATCTTTATTGAAGCCATAGATTTAAACATTTGGGAGGCAATAGAAATAAGACCTTATATACCCACCATAGTAGATGCAAGAACTAGCACAACAACAGAAAAACCTAGAGATAAATGGACTGAAGAGGATAGAAGAAGAATCCAATATAATCTTAAAGCCAAAAATATCATCACTTTTGCCCTAGGAATAGATGAATATTTTAAAGTGTCAAACTTTTCAAATGCCAAGGAGATGTGGGATACTCTCCAACTTACAAATGAAGGCACCACTGATGTGAAAAGATCTAGAGTCAATACTCTTACACATGAATATGAATTATTTAGGATGAACACTAATGAGAACATCCAAAGCATGCATAAAAGATTCACACACATAGTCAATCATCTTGCCTCCTTGGGAAAAACCTTTTCAAATGAAGATTTAATCAATAAAGTTTTAAGATGCTTAAGTAGGGAATGGCAGCCCAAGGTAACTGCTATTTCTGAAACTAAAGATCTTTCCTCTATGTCTCTTGCCACTCTGTTTGGCAAAGTGAAGGAACATGAAATGGAACTTCAACCTCTCAACCAAAATGAAGAGACCGACAAAAGGAAAAGAAGCATAGCACTCAAAGCCTCCTCCTCAATGCAAGAAGAAGAAGAAGAATCTGATGATGAAGAGGACTTCTCACTCTTTGTGAAGAAGTTTCATAAATTCGTCAAAAATAGAAGAATGGAGAGATGCCATAACTTCAACAATGGGAAGAGATCCCAAGAAGTTTCTCCTACATTTAAATGCTATAAGTGTAATCAACCCAGTCACATAAAGGCAAATTGTCCCTCAAATGAGTCATGGCTCGAGAAGAATGAGAAGAAAAGCTATAAAGAAAGAAGATCCAAGAAGGCGTATATTGCTTGGGATGACAATGACTCATCCGATGGTTCGGAGAAGGAGATTAACCTTCTATCCAAGGACTATGAAAGTGATGAGAACATCTCTCAAGAAGTTTAAGTAAGAAAAACAAAAGTCTGACTTCCATCTTTAAAGATCTAAGCACTTGAATCATGAAAAAGGTAACATGAAAACCATTATCTTTTAAATTAAGTTGGTTGAAATTTCTCTTTATTTAACTTGCTTATATGATGACTAACAAAATTTTATTTGTTTGACTTGTTTGATTGCTATAATGAGTTTGTACTCATATGTTTAGTTGAGTTATCTTCCATTCTCAAAATATGAACCTTATTACTAAAATAAATCTAAATGGTTGATGATGCCATGATCTATATCTTTCAATTGTTGTATGATTACTTGTATGATATGTTTAGAAGTATTTGATTGATTGCTCATGTTTTTCAAAACCATTATATTATATAAAGTTATTTTTGATATATTATAACTTTCTATGATCATCTTGGTAAGTGTTGATTTTTTGTTGTTTTAGAAGAAGTGTCTGGTAATCGATTACCTTCTCATGTAATAGATTACAGGAAGTTAGGCTAAGTGTAATCAATTACAACATTCCTATAATTGATTATGTAATCGATTACAGTATTCTTGTAATTGATTACAGAGCGTCTGTGTCTATAAATTCGAAATTTCAGAAACCGCGAGAACGTGATTTCTGTAGCAACTCGAACCCAAAATCCCTAAAACTTCAGAACTTGATTTCTCCCTCAATTCTTAACCAAATCACACCCCACAAAGCCCAAAATTCATCATTTTTAATTCTCTTTCATCTCCACCGATTAAAACTTCCAAAAACACCTCCAAATGGCAAAACCATCGAAGTAGTGAAAGGGGGTTGCTACTTCATCCGCAGTCACTGGAACACGAAGCCACGGAACATCTAAGGCGTAGACATCTCAAATTCCTCCTTCCATATCATCTCCTACGTTGTTTTCCTCGGAAAAACAATGTATCCAATACAATTCTCTTTTCTCTTCTCGTTCCATTATCGACCCTAAGTTCGTAGACTTAGCTTTCTTTGATGATGAAGTGTTTGATTGCTTTCAAGCATTTCAAAATTCTGGTTTAATTCAGTTTATCTCCATGAAACTTCCTTTTTACCCTGAATTGGTTAAAGCCTTTTATTCTAACTTGGAAATTCAAGAAGATTCCTTGATTTCCAAAGTTTATGGGATTAAGATGGTCATAGACTAGTCCATTTTCTTTGATCTCACTCAATTATCAAGTGACGGTGTACCATTTGAGGGTACACTTAATGATGAGTGAAAGTTTTATTTTTCTGTGTCTGATGCCCACCGGATGGTTTGCAATAACCAAGCGAATATGACCGGAAGGCTTCTTGTCGCTTCATTGGCATTCGAATGCCGCATCATGCACTACTTGATTGTGCGCATCCTACTCCCTAGATCTTCTAACCTTGCACAGGTTTCTGAGGAAGATTTGATAATTATGTGGGTTTTCTTAACTGGTAATCAAATCAAATGGGCCCATCTTGTGAGATATCGCATGCATAAGGCATTGCGATCAAATGCTCCACTCCCATATCCCCATATGATTACTTTGTTTCTACAACATTTTAATGTCCCTCTTGACTCTGAGCCCTTTGTCAAAGTCAAGAGATCCTTCTCTATCTGTGCAAATGTAGTCTCTTCCTTCGAATACCGCAAAGAGAGGGATGGCTCTTGGGTGAAGAAGGATGCTCCAGCACAGGCCACTGAAGACTGCTCTCCATCACCACATTCTCAAAGAGATGATTCTTCATCTCTTATGCACAACATTCTTGACAGGTTTGATGAACTTCAAACCTATGTTGGTGAGAGGTTTGACTCCTTGGAACGTCAAGTGGACACACAATTCGAGGAGATGAACTCAAGGATTGCAAAGGTTGAAGAAGATGTCACCATCATTCGCGATTGCCTTGATTTACCTCCACCACCATCAGTTTAGACATTACTATTATTATTAGTATTTTGATTTTTAGCTGTGTATTTGGCTATATTATTATGACATTTGAACACTTAGTATTTCTTTTAATATTTACTTAGTATGACTGAACATGATATTTATGGTGTGTGATATATGACTAAGTGGTTTGCATTTCAATTTGGTTTTATTCATGTTTTGCTTTATGTATGTTTTAGAATCTTTTATGTTTTTTTTACAAATTATGCTTTGTGAATGATTAAATTATTCATGTTTTATGCACTTTGGCCTTTTTGATGTTGCCAAAGGGGGAGAGAAAAATGGGTATTTTAGAAATCAAGATATTATATTTTCAAACCTTTAAAATTATGCATAAATTCAAAAAGAAAGGGGGAGAAAGAGATGAGTGAATGGTAGAACAAAACTTGTATGTATTCTCTTGATTTCAGGATTGTCATCATAAAAAAGGGGGAGATTGTGGAAGCAATGACTTCCAAGATTATTTTGATGATGCCAAAGAATCAAGAGTTAAGCAAGTTCCAAAGATTCAAGAATCAAGTTTCAAGAATCAAGATTCAAGAACAATCAAGATCAAGATTCAAGACTCAAGATTCAAGAATCAAGAGAAGACTCAATCAAGATAAGTACTAAAAAAGTTTTTCAAAACATTGAGTAGCACAAGAATTTTAAACAAAATCTTTTACCAAAGAGTTTTACTCTCTGGTAATCGATTACCAGTAGCCAACATTGTTTTCAAAACTGATTTACAAAGATGTAATTGATTACCATAATCATGTAATCAATTACCAATGTTTTAAAACGTTAGATTTCAAATTTCAAGAGTCACACTAGTGATAAAATATTTTCAAATCATTTTTAACTTGTGTAACCGATTACACAATACTTGTAATCGATTACCAAAGTTTCTAAACGTTTTGATTTTCAAATTTAAACATGAAGAGTCACATCTGTTGATGTGTAATCGATTACACCTTGATGGTAATCGATTAATAGTGACTGATTTCGAAAAATAAATTACCAAAAGTCACAATTCTTAAAGTGACTTGTTTCTGAAGATTTTTTCAAAAGTCATAACTTTTTAAGTGACTAGTTTTCAAAAGAGTCACAATTTTTAAAAGGTGATTAGTTTTAAAGAAATTGCCAAGAGTCATAAACTTTAACTTGAGTCATCAAATGATTATAAATATGTGACCATGGCATGAATTTCGAAAACATTTTTTTTACAGAATCGATTTATTTCTCTTCATCTTTCTAAAAGTTTTTGTTCAATACTTTCTCTTTCAAGAAAATTTCATTGACCAAAAACTTGTGATACTTTTCTTCTTTCTTCATTCACTTCTTTCTCTTCTCCCTTTGCCAAAAGAATAGAAGGACTAACCGCCTAAATTCTTTTGTGTCTCCCTTCTCTCTTTCCAAGAGAATTCAAAGGACTAAATGCCTGAAAATTCTTTTGATTCTTCCCTTCCCCTTAAACAAAAGATTTCAAAGTACTAACCGCCTGAGAATTCTTTGTCCTAACACATTGGAGGGTACATCCTTTGTGGCACAAGTAGAGGGTACATCTACTTGGGTTGCTGTACTGAGAACAAGAGAGGGTACATCTCTTGTGGATTAGTTCAAGTGGAGGGCACATCCACTTGGTTGTTCAAAGAGAACAAGGGAGGGTACCTCCCTTGTGGATTTTTGGCTTGTAAAGGATTTTACAAGGTTGAAAGAAATCTCAATAACTATTGGTTGCTAGCGGACTGGATGTAGGTACGGGTTGTTGCCGAACCAGTATAAAATTCTTATGTTTGTTTTCTTCTTCCCTACACTCTTTAATTTTCACTGTGTACTTTTAATTGTCACTTTTACTTTTGGTTAAGTTATTGTTCTTTACTTTCTTAACTTAGTAGTAAAAGCCTAGTTGAATCTAGTAACATTAAGAAAGATAATTTTTTTAATTAGTCAAGACACATTAATAATTAATTCAACCCTCCTTTTTAATTATTTTTGAGGCCACTTAATCCAACAATCTGAACTCGTGCAATTCGGATATGACTATAGTGTTGTTTGTAAGTTGACAATTTCGATATGACTATAGCATTAATCTGTATCATGCAATTCGGATATGACAATTCACCAATAATAATGTTACCCTTCAAATTCTGACTTATTGGTAACTTGATTTGCTTTAGCCCTTAAAATGTAAGTAAAGAGGATTTTGTATTTTTAAATGATATAATTTTATTTTTAAGCATCAATCGAGTACACCAAGCTTCTTATCTCTCTCCCTTTCTTTCTTTCTTTTTTTCATTTCAAAACTTTCTTAATTCAATCAAAGCGTAAAGTTCAATTTATACATATGTTTGTTGTAAATTTATTTAATTTAAGATCAAATTTAACATGGTGTTTTAGCTCAACTGTTTATTTTCATACATAGAATTATGTCTATATTACTGTAGTGAAAAACCAAATAGAAATAAAAATTAAATTTTATTACATTAAAAATTTAATATAAAAGTGTTGTTATTATAATTTTGTAAATATAAATTTTACTATTTAATATCTACGTAGTAGAGTTAATATCAGCAGTGGAAAAAATAATTTAAATTTAATTTGATCAAGATATTTAAATTAAAAAGTAATATTTTTTTTATCATATCTATAACTCGATACATTAAAAAATCATTAAATAATGTGTAGTTGTGTTCGAAACAAATGATAATTTGATATGAAATCTTATTTAAATTAATTAAAAATATATGTTGAACGTGTGTATCAGCAGTTGCCTATTAATTTGTTTTCTGCTAGCTGTTTGACCGAGTCTTTATGACTGTTTATTTTATTTTTTGTTACTTAGTAGCTTTCATGTTAGTGGCTATTGTTTAGGAAGTTAGTTATTTCTTTTATGATTTCTTTCAGTTCATCAAATTGATGGATTCTAAAACACCGTACACAGCACTAGCGCCACCCATGTTTGATGGTGATAATTATCAAATCTGGGCAGCAAGAATGGAGGCACATCAGGAGGCAAATGATCTCTGGGAAGCTATTGAGGAAGACTACGAAGTTCTTCCTTTACCAACCAATCCAACAATGGCTCAGATAAAAAATCAAAAGGAGAGGAAAGCAAGAAAGTCAAAGGCAAGAGCTTCTCTGTTTGCTGTTGTCTCAAAAGAAATTTTCACTAGAATAATGACCATTAAATCAGCATGTGAAATCTGGAGTTTCCTCAAGAATGAATAGGAAGGAGATGAAAGGATTAAGGGCATGCAAGCCCTGAATCTGGTTTGAGAATTTGAGATGCAAAAAATGAAGGAGTCCAAAACAATTAAAGAGTATGCTAACAAGCTTCTTAGCATTGCCAACGAAGTAAGATTGCTTGGTTCTGAATTTTTCGATTCAAGAATAGTTGAAAAAATACTGGTGACTATCCCTGAAATATTTGAGGCTACTATTACATCCTTGGAGAGTACTAAGGATTTGTCAAAACTTACCTTGGCAGAACTTGTAAATGCTTTGCAAGCCCAAGAGCCAAGAAGAAGAATGAGGGCTGATGGTTCTGTGGAAGGAGCATTGCAAGCTAAATTGCAAATTAACCAAGGAGAGAAAAGCAAGTGGAAGAAATACAAGAAGAAGAATTTCAACACACAAGAAGCAGTGGCTAACACTAGCAACAATAATGGAGACAACAACAAAGGATTTCCTCCTTGCAAGCACTATGGTAGAATGGGTCATCCCCCTTTCAAATGTTGGAGAAGACCCGATGTTATGTGTGGAAAGTGCAACAAGTTGGGGCATCATGTGAGAATTTGCAAAAGCAATCTTCAACAAAAGAATGAGGCTCAAGTTGTAGATCAACAAGAGGAAGAGAAATTGTTTGTAGCAACTTGTTTTACAAGAAGTAGCTCAACTGAATGTTGGCTAGTGGATAGTGGTTGTACCAACCTCATGACCCACGATCAAGAGCTTTTCAGAGAGTTGGACAGATCACAAGTATCAAAAGTTAGAATCGGAAATGGTGATCCTATCACTGTTGAAGGAAAGGGAGCTGTAGCCATTGAAAGTTGCACAAGTACAAAATTAATTTATGATGTTTTGTATGTACCTAAGATTGATCAAAACTTGCTGAGTATGGGACAATTGGTTGAGAAGGGGTTTAAAGTCATCTTTGAAAATAAGCATTGTTTGATTAAAGATGTCAATGATAAGGAAATTTTCAGTATCAAAATGAGAGGAAAAAGTTTCTCATTTGACCCATTGAAGGAGGAGCAAGCAGCCTATCCAGCTACTGTAAATAGTACAGAAGCTTGGCACAAAAGGTTAGGCCATTTTATCATGTAGCTGTACTGAACATGCAACGAAAGGAGTTGGTTTATGGCTTACCTCACTTAAATTCTAAATTACCTAGTTGTGAAGCATGTCAATATGGCAAGCAAGCAAGATTACCCTTCAAATAATCAACCTGGAGAGCAACAGAGAAGCTGCTGTTGATTCACACAAATTTGGTCGGACCTCAAAGGACTGCTTCGCTTAAAGATAGTAAATATTACATCATCTTTATAGATGATTTTACCAGAATGTGCTGGATTTACTTTCTCAAGTCTAAGTCAGAAGTTGCAGGTGTATTTTGGAGATTTAAGCAGTGGATTGAAAATCAAAGTGGCTGCATGATTCAAGCTTTAAGGTCTGATAACGACAAAGAGTACACTTCATCATAATTCACCATGTTTTGTGAGGAAGCAGGCATTGAGCATCAATTAACAACTCCTTACACCCCTCAACAAAATGGGGTTAGTGAAAGAAAAAATTGAAAGATAATGGAAATGGTCAGATGTATGCTTCATGAGAAAGGGTTACCTAAGGAATATTAGGCAGAAGCTGCGAACACTGCAGTATTCTTGCTAAATCGACTTCCCACCAAAGCAGTAAATATGAAGACTCCTTTTAAGACTTGGTATGGTTATAAACCTTCCTTGAAAAATTTTAAAGTATTTGGATGCTTGTGTTTTACTTATGTGCCACAGATTAAGAGAGACAAGCTAGACAAGAAAGCTGAACATGGTATCTTTGTGGGATATAGTTCAGTATCTAAAGCTTATAGAGTTTTCCAACCTCACACAAGGAAAATTCTGATAAGTAGGGATGTATACTTCATGGAGAATGAGAAATGGAGCTGGATTGTACTGAAAAGACGTCGATAGCTGATCCTTTGCAAAATCAAGATGAGTTAATTGATGATGCACCCGTGAGAGGCACTAGATTGCTCTCAGATATTTATGAAAGATTCAATGTAGCAATTCTAGAACCTTCAGGATATTGGGATGCAAAGAAGGATCCAAAATGGGTGTTGCAATGTAGGAAAAACTTGTCATGATTGATAAAAATCAGACTTGGGAACTCGTTGAAAGGCCTAAACACAGAAAAGTCATAGGTGTGAAGTGGGTGTTTAGAACAAAACTAAATGCAGATGGCTCAATCAACAAACATAAAGCAAGGTTAGTAGTAAAGGGGTATGCTCAAATTTTTGGAGTAGATTTCTTTGATCCTTTTGCTCCGGTTGCAAGGCAGGATACCATTTGGATGTTGCTAGCTATTGCAGCACAGAAGGGAAGGAAAATGTACCAACTTGATGTCAAGTTTTCTTAAATGGATTTTTGGAGGAAGAAATCTATGTTGAGCAACCTGAAGGTTTCCTTGTGAAAGGACATGAGGCCAAAGTCTATCTATTAAAGAAGTCTTTGTATGGTTCGAAACAGGCCCCAAGAGCCTAGTACAGCAGGATTTATGAGTACTTATCAAAACTAGGCTTTGTTAAAAGTCTGAGTGAATCCACTTTATACATCAAAGGTGATCAAGCTAACTTCATTGTGATCTCTTTGTGTGTTAATGATCTCTTAGTCACTGGCAGCAATGTAGAGCTTATTCAGTAGTTCAAGGATGATATGATGCAAGTCTTTAAGATGACAGACCTAGGAGAAATGTCCTATTTCATTGGTATGGAGGTTAAGCAGAATGAAGGTGATATCTTCATCTGTCAGAGAAAGTATGCAAAGGAGATCCCGAAGAAATTCAACATGGGGAACTGTAAAGGCATGAACACTCCTATGTGTCAAAAGGAGAAGTTATGCAAGGATGATGGTTCAGAACAAGTGGAAGAAGCACTCTACAGAAGCTTAATTGGTTGCTTAATGTATCTCACAACAACAATACCAGATATCTTGTATGTTGTAAGTGTACTTTCAAGATTTATGAATTATGCTAAAGAACCTCACTTTAAAGTAGCAAAAAGAGTGTTGAGGTATGTCAAGGATACATTAAATTATGGAATGAAGTTCAGTCAATCACAAGATTTCAAGTTGCAAGGCTATTATGATAGTGATTGGGCAGGGTTTTTAGATGACATGAAAAGCACCTCAGGCTACTATTTTAGTTTTGGATCAGGGATGTTCTCTTGGTGTTCCAAAAAACAAGAAATTGTCGCACAATCAACCGTTGAAGCAGAATTTATAGCAACCACAACAGCTGTTAATCAAGCCCTATGGCTAAGGAAAATGCTAATTGATTTGCACTTAGAGCAAGATACAACTACTGAAGTAATGGAAGACAACCAGGCAGCCATAGCCATCTCTAAAAATCCAGTTTTTCATGGAAAAACAAAGCATTTTAGCATCAAATTATTTTTTCTTAGAGATGTACAGAGGGATAGTGCAGTGTGCTTGAAGTACTGCAAGACTGAAGACCAATTGTCAGATATCTTCACCAAAGCACTTCCAAGAAGCAGATTTGAGTTACTAAGAGAGAAACTTGGACTTGCCAACCACTGATACAAGGAGGAGTGTTGAACGTGTGTATCAGCAGTTGCCTATTAATTTGTTTTCTGCTAGCTGTTTGACCGAGTCTTTAGGACTATTTATTTTATTTTTTTTGTTACTTAGTAGCTGTTATGTTAGTGGCTATTGTTTAGGAAGTCAATTATTGCTTTTATGATTTCTTTCAGTTACAAAAATCTTTATTTAAACAAATTATTATTCAATAAAAAGTGTGCATTCATCTGTGAGTTATGTTTATTATCCTACAATATATTCTCTTATTCAATATATTCTTGATCAAATAAATTAACCTATTTTATTTTTTCTTTAGTTTTATTTCTCAAATCAATTTTTATAAAGGTGATTCTTCAATTTAAATGAACATACTACCTATTTTGTGAAGTGCGCACACACACACACACACACCAATTCAAGCTGACATTCAATTTGATTTATATATTGTTGGATCAAGTGGCCTCAGAATAATTAAGAAGGGGGGTTGAATTAATTATTCCTAAACCTTTACTAATTAAAAATTACTCCTTCTTAGGCTTTTACTATGTTGTTAAGTAAATGAAGAACAAAAATGAAACTTAACCAAAAAGTAAAAGCGGAAATTAAAAGAGTAGGGAAGAAGGAGACAAACACACAAGAGTTTTTATACTGGTTCGACAACAACCCGTGCCTACATCCAGTCCCCAAGCGACCTGCGGTCCTTGAGATTTCTTTTCAACCTTGTAAAAATCCTTTTACAAGCAAAGATCCACAAGGGATGTACCCTTCCTTGTTCTCTTTGAACAACCTAGTGGATGTACCCTCCACTAGAACTGATCCACAAGAGATGTACCCTCTCTTGTTCTCAGTCAAACTCAAGTAGATGTACCCTCTACTTGTACCACAAAGGATGTACCCTCCAATGTGTTAAGACAAAGATCTCAGGCTGTTAAACCTTTGAAACTTTATGAATGGGGATACAAAATAATTCTCAGGCGGTTAGTCCTTTGAAATCTTTTGTATATGGGAAAGGGAAGAATCAAAAGAATTCTCAGACTGCGTCGTTTTGAATTCTTTGACAAGGGAGAATGGAGACACAAAAGAATTCAGGCGGTTAGTCCTTTGTTCTTTTGGAAAAGGGAGAAGAGAGACACAAAAAGAATTCAGGCGGTTAGTCCTTGGCGAATTCTTTTTGGCAAAGGGAGAAGTGAATGAAAAGATGAATAGCACAAGTTTTCAAGGTTTAGAAAACCAAAAACTTTGGAAAGGAAGAAGAAGAAGTTCAAAGAGATTCAAAGGTTGTAAAGGAATGTAAGTCTGTTGTAAAGATTGTAAAAAGATACTTGAAATGCAAATCAAAGTGTTGCTTTTATAGACTCTTCATGTCTGGTCAAGAGAACCATTTAGAAGAGTTATGACTTTTAGAAAAACTTAAAACCAATTTGAAAAAGTCAAAAACCATTTGAAGAGTTACATCTTTTGATTCTTTCAGAAACAATCACTGGTAATCGATTACCAAATCAGTGTAATCGATTACACAAAGCTTTTATGTGAAAGGATGTGACTCTTCACATTTGAATTTGAATTAAAGACACTGGTAATCGATTACCAAAAACATTGTAATCGATTACAGCTTTTTGAAATCAATTGGAACATTGTAAATTCAGTTGAAAACTTTTTCAAAAACATTTTGCTACTAGTAATCGATTACAATAATCTGGTAATCGATTACCAGAGAGTAAAAACTCTTTGGTAAAAAGGTTTTGAGAAAAACTCATGTGCTACTCAGTTTTTGAAAAACTTTTTCATACTTATCTTGATTAAGTCTTCTCTTGATTCTTGAATCTTGAGTCTTGAATCTTGATCTTGATTCTTGGAAGCTTGAACCTTGAATCTTGATTCTTGATTCTTGAAATCATGTTTCCTCTTGAACCTTGAAATGCTCTTGATTCAATCTTGAACATCTTGATCTCATTCTTTGATTTCTTGAGATCATCATCTTTGTTATCATGAAGTGTTCTTGACCTTTGAGCTTTTTGTCATCACCTTTGTTATCATCAAAACTTCTTTGAATCAATCTTGATTCATCATGAAGCTTGCTTCTACATATATATGTTTTAATTTGATCATTTTTTTGTTATCAAATAGTTGGTGGTCAAGAGGAACAAGTGGCAGGGATTGGTGCTGTGGGTCTTTTTTGTCTATATATCATGAATCAATGACAAAGGAAGCATCTCAAATGAGAAAATAAATTATTGAAATCTATACTTTCTAGGAATTCGGATTTCTCTAATAATTCTAAAAATCTGCACTTTCATATTTGTTTTTAATTTTCTTCATTTTTTGGTTTTTGGGGTTTAATGGATTACTTATCTTTTTCATTTAAGGAATCAAAAATTTTTCTACTAGCAGCAAGAAGCCATGGATAAGTGTCTATTCTCATCCATCTTTTTTTATGATTAAAAATCTGCAAGTATTGGATGGGAAGCCAAATTTTATTCATAAGAAAGCATCTTAAATGAGAAAAGAAATCCTTGAAATCTGCACTTTCTAAGAATTAAGATTTCTCTAAGAATTCTAAAGATATGCACTTTCATATTTGTTTTTAATTTTCTTCATTTTTGGATTTCAGGGTTTAACTTGATGTTTTTCATTTGAGGAATAAAAAAGTTTTCTTCTAGTAGCAATAAATTGTGGGTAAGTCTCTATTCTTATCCATCTTTTTTATGATTAAAAATTTGCAAGTATTGGATGGGAACCAAAATTTTATTCACAAGAAAGTATCTCAAATGAGGAAAGAAATCCTTGAAATTTTCACTTTCTAAGAATTCAGATTTATCTAAGAATTCTAAAGATCTACACTTTCATTTTTGTTTTTAATTTTCTTCATTTTTGGTTTTTAGGGCTTAATGGATTTCTTGATGTTTTTCATTTAAGGAATCAAAAAGTTTTCTACCAACAACAAGAAGTTGTGGGTAAGTGTCTATTCTCATCCATCCTTTATCATGTTTATAAATCTACAAGTATTGAATGATACAAAAGAAAGGTAAAAAAATATTGATAATAATTTTTTTGTTTAATTTAAGAAAAATAAAATTATCAGTGTACTCTAAATTTCTTACATGATTTATAGCTCTATGAACTAATTAAAAACACATTGTTTGGAGTAAAGGAATTTTCATCTACTTCCTCTTTTGCTATTTCTTTCTTTTGTTTTTTGGTATTTTGTTCTCTTGCACAATTACTCTTAGGCTTGAAAGGTTACCACAAGTCGTTATTTATTTTGCTACCCAATTAACAAAATTTCCTTGTAGAAGAGAAGTTAATTGGAGGACGGGAAGCAAGGATACCTTCATTCTTGTGTTGCTTGTGGCACTGACAGGTATGGAAGAATGTCAGCTTGAGAGGTGTTACTTCAAATTTTGTTCATTTTTAATTTTTTTTCATTTTTTATTAGGAGGTGTTAGTCAAGCTAACATATCTATAACTATTCTATTTTGATGGCTTTTAAGTCACAAGTATCACCAATTCAAGCTGACATTCAATTTGATTTATATATGTTTTAATTTGAACAATTTTTTGTTATCAAATAGTTGGTGGTCAAGAGGAACAAGTGGTAAGGATTGGTGTTGTCAATCTTTTTGGTCTATATATCATGAACCAATGCACAAGAAAGCATGTCAAATGAGAAAAGAAATCCTTGAAATCTTAACTTTCAAATAATTCAGATTTCTCTAGGAATTCTAAAAATCTGCACTTTCATATTTGTTTTTAATTTTCTTCATTTTTTATTATTGGGGGTTTAATGGATTTCTTGATTGATGTTTTTCATTTAAGGAATAAAATTTTTTTCTTCGAGCAGTAAGAAGTCGTTGGTAAGTGTCTATTTTAATCCATCTTTTTTTATGTTTAAAAATCTGAAAGTATTGGATGATACAAAAAAGAAAGGTAAAAAAATATTGATAATAATTTGTTTTTTTAAAATTTAAGAAAAATAAAATTATTAGTGTATTCTAGATTTCTTACATGATTTATAGTTCTATGAGCAAATTTAAAACACACTATTTTTAGTAAAGGGATTTTCATCTACTTCCTTTTCTACTATTTCTTTCTTTTATCTGTTCTGTTTTGTTCTCTTGCACAATTACTCTTAAGCTTGAAAGGTCACCACAAGTCATTGTGTTTTGAATAAAATATTTATTCACTTTACTACCTGATTAACAAAAATTTACTACTTTTAGAAAGAAAAGTAGTGGTTTCTTTGCTTTTTTAAATATTTTTTAAAGGAAATACTAGACCATGTTGTACAATTCAAAGTTAATTTTGGTTTCGTTTTCAAAGAATATAAATTGCTTTCAAATGCAATGCTATACACTACAAAAAAGCGTATTTCCAATGGCCAAAATCCGTCAGAAAAATGGTCGTAGGAAATTTTAACCAATGGATTTTTTGTTGTCCGTGGAAAATTTCAAATGGACGGTATCCGTGGAAAATTTTCGACGGAATGTATCCGTAAAAAATTTCCCATATATATTTCCATGGGAAAATACTATTTTATAAAGAATTTATTATTTCAATTGTTTTTTCTTTTTTATCATTTATCATTGATAATCTAGCAATTATTTTTTGTATTTATATTATTTACCGTAAAAATTTGAATTAATACATACTTATAATTAACAAAATAGTGAAATCGATAAATCCAAAACATAAAGTCAAATAAATCATTAAGTTAAATTGAAAACTAAAGTAAAAAAAAAAACACAATGTAATATGTCAATGGTGATTGTCAATAGTAATTTAGTGTTGCTAAGTCAGTAATCAAAATAGTCATCAGGAGAGTGTCTCTGCTGGTCATCAAGTTGCTACTGGTCATCTGCCTTGTCCTGCTGCTAGTCTTGATGTTGTTGGTGAGGTTGTTGTTGTTGATGAATAATATTATGTGCTTCAGGAGGTAGTAACTGAAGGACAACTGACAGAAAAACATGCATATCCTTCTTTGATTGATGCAACTCCTCCCTCGGTCGGTTAATCTCTGCAGCATCTTCAGTGCGACAGGAAGATCCTTGCGTATGCTGCATGAAGTTGTCATTTTTGCATTTATAAGTACGAGCAAGGTCTCCAGTACTATTAAGGTGTTCCTTATGCTTTGATCCCACAGCTGCAACCCAACATCGGCTCCTAAGTCTTTGTTCTTCAACAAGGTCTAAAGGAGTGAGTTGTGATTCACCAACACTTGATGCAAGATCAAACCTAGCTTAAGATAGTCTAGTGATGCAATCCTACCCCCCCAAGGGCATTGGATAGAAGACTCCAAGAAGATTGGGCCAGAGAGGCAAGAGAAGGCCCTAGGGTTCTCATGAGCCTTAGGGTAGATTTTGGGTCCATGGGCTAAGTATGAGCCCACTTATCTTTGTACATATTAGATTAGGATTTCATTATTTTTGGGCCTTGTATTTAGGGCTCCATAATGTAGGTAGGGTACCCTAGAAATGTAGGATTTTTTAGCCCTTGTATTTTAGGGCACCTAGACTAGTTTTTGTATTAGGGGTAGTTTTGTAATTTCACATGTATTAAATGAATATTTGATGTGTGTGTTGGGAAATAAATTTAATTGAATTGGGAGAAGCCCAATCCAATTAAATTTTAGAGGGGGAGGTAAGCATTTGCTTGCTACACCTCATTGTCACATCATATAGACATACTTTGTGCATGTCCTTCATGCTTTACATGCCTCATGACACTTAAGCACACTTAGTGGAGAATCTTGGACTTGATCTTGGATTAGTGGGCTGAACCATAGCTAAAATTTAAAAATCATAATTAGTGAAATTTTGGGCTCCAAAAATTGAATTTCAAATTCAAGTGAAATTTGAATAGAAATTCAAATTTCCCTCCAATTTTGTGTGACACTTAGGCTATAAATAGAAGACACGTGTGCGCATTTTTTGAACTTTGATCATTTGAGAATTACACTTCAAAGTTCAAACCTAATTTGAGGCATAAAATTTCGTGCTCCTTCTCTCCTTCTCCCTCCACTCATCTTCTCCTACCTTCAAGCTCTAATCCATGGCTTCCTATGGTGGTGAGTTTGTTCTTGATTCATCTTCTCCTTGGAGTGGCATCTCCAATCATCTTTCTTCCTTCTCCATTCCGCTGCCAATGATCTTCAAGAAGCAAATGACTCCATTGATGAAGAAGATCCAAGGCCTACAAACTCCACATGGAGCTGCATCATGTGGTATTAGAGCATCTTCATCTAGGTGTTGAGGAAAGAATCCCTGAGTTTTAAGAACCTATGGATTTGAGGTCAAATCCATTCAAGGGGGAGGGAATGATGCAATCCTACCCCCCAAGGGCATTGGATAGAAGACTCCAAGAAGATTGGGCCAGAGAGGCAAGAGAAGGCCCTAGGGTTCTCATGAGCCTTAGGATAGATTTTGGGCTCATGGGCTAAGTATGAGCCTATGTATGTATCCTTTCATAAGCTGAAAGACCTCATCTACATATAGATCGACCAAGTTCCTCTGACTATTAACAAACATTAATGGTAAATTAAACAAGTATAAACATGTATGTATTATAATTTTAATGTACATACCAAGCGAATGGCGTGATCCTGGATGTGGATAGAACCACTTGTGTGCATACACCCACCCTTTTTAGATGCCCGATTTTTTTTGGCCTGTGCACACTTGGAATGATACTCAGGTGCATTCCAATGTGATAAAAGATCGTTCTAAACATGATCTCCAATCCAATATGGCCTTTTATTTTCATTTCGGGCATCCCTAAACATCTTAGAAAGTCTATGAGAGGCTTTCGAGTTAAAAGCTTTTTTAATTGCATTCTCTTCCTTGGGTCTCCAGACCAATTTTCTCTAGAGTATAACAAAGTTATGAAATGGTACACAATTAGAAAAATACGAATTTTACAATTTCAGATAAAATAGAAGAAAATCAGTATTACTACCCATTTCAACCATTGAACTAATTCATTAACAAAAGGATAAGTTACGTTAAAACATTGGAAAAAAGTTCCTGATGACTTTTGAAGTTGCTCCCCATGTAGACAAAGATTGACAAAATTGTTGCCTAATGGACAAAGTGACAACCTTTGCTGCAACCTTAGATGGATGAAACCTAAATATAAAAAATAATTCATCAAAAGAGTAAAACATCAAATGATGTATCATATATGATGATAATTATATAAATTTTGTAATACTTACGCTCCATTGATTAGCGTAACCATAGGACGATCATTAAGGGGGCGGGGGAGGGGTTTTCCATCGCCAAATTTGTAGCATCTTCATCTGTAGGCATGTTGGCTAGAGCCGGGGATGGGGAAGGTGTTGATGTAAGTACCGGGGACGATCCACGTGCATCAATCGGGGATGGTCCACATGCATCAACATGAGATGAAAATGGTCTAACTTCAGTTGGAGGTGGAGATGGTGTAGGTGCAACATCAGGAGACCTAACTGGCATATATACAAAAGACGGGGATGAGGTATATGATGGAAAATTATCTTGAGGTGGTAGTAGTCTAACCACATTTTTTTTCCACAGTTGTCCCTTTCCCACTGGGGTCATGTGATGGGGGTCAGGGAGGGTCGACATCACCTGATGAAATATCTATATATAGAAAAATAATATTATAAATAATTAATCAAATAGAATATTGGGATGAATGAAAATTAGATAACTAAAAAACTTCCATTTCACAACAAAAATAAAATACACTAACAAAGTGTTAGAGTATTACAACAAAACAAACATGTCACTAATAACAAACATTATAACTAACAAACAAACATCAATGTCTAATCCTTTTCAGAATTGTAAACTTTAAAGTCATCTTCTAATTCTCCTTCATTATCTTGTTCAATATTGTTTGATTCTCCATTCAAATTAATTATTTGATTCTTCTTCATTTGTCAACAAATTAGTAGGGTCTACTTCTTCAACACCACCTCTTAAATCTTGCAATCCAAAAATACTTTAAACTTCAATGACTTTGTTGACCTGTGACATTTGCTCAACTTGGTAAGGCGCATCATCTTATACATGATCAGATTATATGTAACCCCTTGGTTTCGTTTTAATTGCAACACACCAACCACGCTTGTCCCTTCTTGTTGCTGGATATGGCCCATAATACACTAGTCTTACATTATGTGCACTAATGAATGGGTCAAACAGATTATAGCTTTTATCCATTCAAATTTCCACTATGCCATATTAAGGATCAACTCTTATTCCTCTACTCGTTGGATCAAACCAGTGACAATAAAATAATACTACTTGCTTAGGATAACTTATAGTATTATACTCTAGCTCACATATATGTTGAATAACCTTATAAAAATCATCTACGGCTCCTTTTGTAAGTCCCTTTACATGAACCCCATTATTTATTGTTTTCTTCCTTTGAGTCCATGCTTGAGTATGGAATTTGTACCCATTGACAAAGTATGTGTGCCATTCTTTAACCTAACTCATCAGACTATATGATAAATCCTTTAAGTGTTGGTTTCTGACATTTGTAGGATCATTTATAACCTAGGAATATAAAGAGTATGAACAGTTATATTTTATTTACCATAAAGTTGAAAAATAAAATATACAATAACATACATACTATTGAGTGGAACCTAGTAGGAAAATCTGCATGTAGATTACGAGTAGAGGCATTTGACTAGGATTGCAAGAATGAACTGTCCAAATATAATGTATCACGAGTCAATATTTGGAGTATAATGCAATTGACAACCATAATTATAGAAACCTAAAAGGCATACATTTTGAAACTTACTTGAGGTATGGCTTAACTTTGACACAATTAATCAACATATGAATGTGGGCTGAGTCTTTTTCATCATCAGTTAACCAGTGAATTAACTCCTTCCTAGAAGGACGAACTTGTTGGTCAAACACTGATAACATTGGTGGACTTCTTTAAGTTTCAATTGCAAATTGATTCCTAATATTGGGCGATGACAACATAAATTTGTTGAAATAATGAGAACAAAAATGAGTTGTCTCAATATATGCAAGATGCACAAATGGATCCTTCAACCCTAGCCTTATTTTTCACTGCTCATTTAGAATCACCTATGAATCTACAAATTTTAATCAAAACCAAGTCATCATTGATGAGCATTAAACAAATGAATTTCAAATAAAATTCAATGATTATTTTATTACCTTTCAAATGGATACATCCATCTATATTGGACCGGTTCACCAAGTCTAGCTTCATATGTCAGATGAATAGGCAGATGTTCCATTGAATCGAAAAAACCAGGGGGGAATATTCTCTCCAACTTGCACAGAATGAATGAAATGTTTAGTTCCATTCTACTCAAGTCATCCTCCATCAAAGTTATAGAACATAAATCTTTGAAGAAATGACTTATTTCAATAAGTGGATTTAAGACATGTGGCGATAATGAGCTAAAAGCAATAGGAAGTAAACACTCCATGAATACATGACAATCATGACTTTTCATCCCATGCATGGTTCCCTTATCTACATTGGCACATCTCGCCAAGTTGAAAGAATAACTATATGATATTCTTGGTTCTTTTATCCATTGACATACTAACTTTGTTTGGTCTGCAGTTAGAGTGTAATTTGCTTTTGGCTTTAACAGCTTCTCATTAGCCCCTGACTTCAACTCCAAGTCTTTGTGCCTGCAATACAAAGCTAAGTTCATCCTAGCCTTGTCATTGTCTTTTGTCTTACCACTGACATTCATCGCATTGTTGAATATGTTGTCAAATAAATTTTTCTCTATGTGCATAACATCAAGATTGTGTCTCAACAAATTATCTTTCCAATATGGAAGATCCCAAAAGATACTTCTTTTTGTCCAATGATGTCACTCCCCTTATTCATGTACTATTGGTCGTAACATACTAGTTTCTGTGACTTTTGGTAAATCTCTAACCCTATGCCAAAATTGTGTAGGTGTTAACATATGCGGTGGCTTATCCCTTTCTACTTCCCTTTTTTAAGGCATTTTTGTTCTTCCTAAATGCATTATCACTAGGTAAGAACCCACAATGACAGTCAAACCAAGAAGTTTTCCCCCCATTTGCTAACTGGAAGGCCTTTGTGTCCTCCATGCAATAAGGACATGCTAGTCTACCATGTGTCCCCCAATCAGACAACAAGCCATAAGCAGGAAAATCATTAATAGTCCACATCAAAGCTACCCTCATCATGAAATTTTGTTTTCTTCAAACATCGTAAGTCAGAACACCACTCCACAACTTCTTTAGATCATCAATCAAAGGTTGTAAATAAACATCAATATCAACCGTTGGATTAAATGGTCCCGGTACGACATAACTCAAAAACATATAAGGTTTAGTCATACACATTTCTGGAGGAAGATTGTGCGGGGTAACAATGATTGGCAAACAAGAATAAGGTGAAAAGGATGCTTGAATATATGGGTTAAATCCATCAGTGCATAAACCGAGTCACACATTCCATGGATCAATAGCAAAATCTGCACGTACCCAATCAAAGTGCTTCTAGGCTTCACCATCAGAGGGATGGCATAGCATGCTCAAAGATCTTCTATTCTCATAGTGTCGTGTCATTTGGCTTGCAGTTTGCATTGATGCAAATATTCTTTACAACCTTGGTATTATAGGCAAATAAAACATCGCCTTTACTGGAACTGGTTTTCTATTGCTTGTTCCAATAGTCTTGGCATGATACCTAGGCTTGTTACAAAATTAGTCCAACAATCATCTATACTTTCATGCAAGTGGCTGGCCTAACAAATCACCATATTATCAATTGCATCAGATTCAAGGAGTCTACCTCCAATGCAAAAGCAATAGGAAAAGAGAGCTCCCTCAACTCCAAGGTCAAAGAGAAAGCAAACGAGGAACCAACCGAGGTGGGTCTATTGCTGGCTATGAACAAATTGAGCTTCACCTCTAAGTAGCACTATGATGGTTTTGGTTAACATGGTCATATGGTTGAGCAGGTAGTTGTAAGGGGGGATGAGTTGATTGTGGAGTGTACAAAATTGATACAGGTGTGAATGAAATAGCCTAAAGGCAGTTGTAATTGAAAAGCAAAATGGCCTTGGCAATTCTTCAAGTTCTCGTGTATTAAAAAAGATATACTAATTCAAAAGTGACCTTTTTTGAACTAATGGTTGAACACTTCAGTATTGTGGTACCAATTACTTTCTATTCGCTAACTAATTTCATGAAATCTAAGTTAAAATACTATTGTCATGAGAAGTTCAAGACATTTAGCCTTGGCCAAGTGGATTTGTTGAAAATGAGCAAAAAATGAATTGTCGAAATGCTATTAGGCCGAGTAATCGCCAATAGTAAATGTGTTGTCATGTTAGAATGAAATATTCAGTTAGAGACTTTGATGCAATGAAATCCTTCACTTCTAATGGAATGCAGAGATACGATGAAGGAAGTAAGAAACGAAACAAAGAGGGGGAATATAATGGAGTGAAACCTGAATGGAGGATGGAGGATAACAGTTGCAATGAAATCCTTTTCTTCTAATTGGCTTGCACATTCATACAATAAGCATATAATGATATAATAAGTTTCAGATTCTTCAGTGAAAATTAATCATCAACAAAATCATCAAATACCAATAATATGATCACAAAAAAAATATAAAACCAATGTTTTAAGGCCAAGACTAGGGGTCCAATGTTTTAAGAGTCTGAAACTACAAGTAAACTATGTTGCATTGTTCATAATTAGCTCATAGAAGCTATGTTGCTGTAATACACATGGAAACAAGTAAATAAGTTATTAGATATACTCTAGTTAAAATAATGTTAAGATAGCTTATACACACACAAACAAGATAGCAAGTTGCACACAAACTTTCTGAAATTAAGCAAAAACTAAGAAATTTACTAGAAAAGACAAAAATGAACGCTTGTTTTCATTATCTTTAACATTTAGATTTTGAAAATAGTAGTTGAATAGAAATAATAATTAGGAATAAGTTAAGGATTACATGGTAACACAGAGAACCATGCAACTTAAAATTTGGAATTTGGAACTAGTTAAGAAAATGGTGTATTGCAGCTCATGCCAATCTTGAAAGATGAGACTTTTCCAATGAGGAAGAGAAGGAAGTAGAACTGCTTGCCATGGAAGGAAGTAATGATGGTATGCTGGCTGAGATCTTTGCTAATGCACCCCTAATGTAATGTGCCACTTTTCAACTCCTATAGAATTCTGTAATTTTAGGATGTGTTGGTTTTGTGGTCTCCAAAATTTATATCTCCAGCAGAAAAAATAGAACAAACGTTGGTTTAAATTCGCTTCCCAGACCTTAATCTTTTTTATTATGATGAAAGTATTTTATTTGCTCTTTCTTCAGCAGTCGGCAACCCTATCAAGGTAGATAGTAATGTGTTGGATGTCAAAAGGGGAAAATTTTCTTGGGTGTGTGAGGAGATTGATCTCTGCAAACTAGTGGTAAGGAAGGTTTGGCTTCATGGTCACTGGTATCATGTGGAATATAAGGGTTTGCATGAATTTGTACTAAGTGTGGGTGCTATGGTCATCTTGGTAGGGAATAATGTAAACCTATTCCTATGAACGTGGCTCCTATAAACATATTGCTTTGGAGAATGGAGGGTCGAGCAAGGTGGCAGAAGGATCCCCAACGGCGGTGGCGCCGCAACAAACCTGTACCCAATTAGTAACCAAAAATATCTCCCCCAGACGTGAAAATGGGTCGGGCTTTGGATAATAAATATGTTGAAAAGGCCAATGTCACAAATGCTTGTATTCAAGTTGAAACAACCTCTCATTTTGTTGAGGATGATAGAAATGATGTTGCTCCTATGGTGCATGGGGTTACTCGTCCTCCAAAACCTATTTTATCTTGATTTGTTTGTTTCCTTCCCCCTTAATTGGTTTTTATGGATGTGTTCAAAGATTTTTATATTATCTCATGGAATATATGTCGGGCCTTGGGGTATTTAGCATGTCAACATGTGAAGCAACTTGTTACTTTTCATCATCTAACTATGTTTATGATTTATGAAACTCACGAACCTTTTGACAAAGTAAAGCATTTCTAGAATTCTCTGGGATATTCTCTCATCTTCTCTCAAGATGCTATAGGCCACTTTGGAGGTATATAGATTCTTTCGTGTATTCAAAATGTTAATATGCAGCTTTTTGACATCAATCATCAAATTGTTATTTTCATCATTCAACCTCATAATATTTCTTGGTACTATTCATTAGTTTGTGTTTCTACCAGTCTTCTTGTTTGCACCTTGCTTTGGGATTATATTTCCAACCATGGCAAGAGCATTATTAGGCCTTGGCTTCTAATTGGTGATTTGAATGAGATTATCAATCCTTCAAATGCTTTAAGTGGTACTTTTAACCCTTCCAAAGCTCTTCTTATGGCGAGTATATATGTTGAATGTGGCTTCATTGATATGGGTACTATTGGAGGAAATTTCACTAGGAGAAAGAATACTCAATCTAGAGGCCTCTATAAAAAAATGGCTCGACTATTGCCTTGTGTCTAATGATTGGAGACTTTGTTTTCCTCATGTTGTTGTGGAGGTCCTTAAACCCCATAAGTTTGATCACGATCTTCTCTTCCTAAGTTGTTGTAAGTTTAAATCAAACAAGGTCCATTATTTTCATTTTCAAGCAACTTGGATTTCTCATCCAGGATATGGGTCTTGGTTTAGTCTTCTTGGAACTCTCAGAATGGTGTTAATTCAAAAGTAATTTATATCTTAAATATGAATCAAGACTCCTAATTATTTTGATTAGATACAAATAAATACAAATGATAAAAGTTGTGTTTGATATGCTATCAAATCATGATCTATCTTGGTGCGTCTAAAGTTTTCAAATGATGCACTCATAAGACAATCTGATATAGCATTTTAACAGTGAACAATACTAGTAATTTTGATAAGTTAGTGGAACCTTGGTGGTTGCCAAGAACTAAACATAGTCTTTGATTTGAACTTTGGTGGAACCTTGTGCTTCTCTCTTTTGTTTTAACCAACAAAGAGTTTGAATTTGTTTTTAGATTTTATATCTTGTTTTGTTGTACAAAGAAAATTGTTGTTATCATTGTTTGATATAGTCTGGTCTCTAAGTGTTCTTAGGTCTATTTACATTAGATGATAAATGTGCTATCAGTCGTAAAAAAAGTTTTTAAATTTTTAAAAACACAATTCAACGCTCATTCTTGTGTTATTTGCTTCTACGGTTTGGTATCAGAGCTCAACCTTTAACGATTGAGCACTTAATAGTGTGTAAAGGAAAATATCCAAATTGCAAATAACCAACGTCAGTTCATCACTGATGGAGCATCTCTCACAAGGCCACCAAGCTTCGCTGGAAAAGACTACCCCCACTAGAAGAACAGGATGTAGATATGCATCAAGTCCACCCAGTATAGAATATGGCTCATCATGTCCAATGGGGATATTCCCATTACCAGACCTGAAGCAGAGTGGACAAATGATGATCTAGCCATTATGAAGCTTAACACTAAAGCAATATATACTCTGACATGTGCCTTATCAAAAAATGAGTACAATAATATATGTAGATTGAGAACTACTAAAGAGATATGAGACTTATTGAGCATAAACTATGAAGGCACTGAAGATGTCAGACTAAGGAAAGTTGGGACTCTGACTAGACATTATGAAAGCTTCATCATGAAAGATAAAGAGTCTGTGGAAGACATGTTTGGAAGACTTCAAGTTCTTCTAAACAATCTAGAAGCTCTTGGACAAACATACTCCAAGACTCAGATAAACTTAAAGGTGTTGGATAGCTTTCCCAAGGTGTGGGAACCCAAGGCCACATCCATCCAAGAAGCAAGAGATTTGAAAAATCTTGCATGAGATGAGTTGTTGGGAATCTTGAGAGTTCATGAAGCCCACCTTCAAAATAGGGAGTATATGCAAAAGAAGAATTTCGCTGCCCTTATGTCTAAAGGGACAAGCTTCAGAAGAAAAGAAAACAAGAGCTTGTCCAAAGCTTTAAAAGTGCATATGCAAGAATCTGATGGATCCACATATGAGAAAGTGGCCTTCATGTCTATAAATTTCAAACAAATGGATGATGAAGAAGGGAAAGTTTCCATATTAAAAAAAGAACAAGGAGAAAAGCAATGAGATCACTGCTTTGAGTGCAGAAAGCCTAGATACATGAAGGTTGAATGTCCCCAACTAAAGAAGAAGAGACAATTTGGGGACAAGAAGAAGTAAAGTCTGATGGTCACAAGGGATGACTCAAATAGTGAGAAGAGTAGCGGTTCAGATAATGAACAAGCTAACATCTGCCTCATGCTAGATACAGACGATAAGGTCAAGGTAAAAACCTATTATGAATTTGATACCTCTTTTTTTGCTTCATCAGACGATAAAGAGTTTTACAAAGATAGTGAAAATCTCAAGTGGGTTGCTTGAGGACTAGACGTAGGCACGGGAAGTGGTCGAACTAGTATAAATCGAGTTTGCGTTTCTCTTATCCCTTATCTCAATTATTTTATTGCAATTTGCTTTGTCTTGTGCATTTAAAAGAATGGTATTAAATTGATTGCTTCTTCTACTTCATTTTGAGCCTATCATATATCATTTAAAGGGGACTAAAATTTGTTAATCAGAAAATTTTAAAACTTAATTCACCCCCTTCTTAAGTTATTGAGGCCACTTGTCCAACAAGTGGTGGAGGAAGAGGTTCTAGGTTTTAGGTGAGAGTTTTGAAGAGAGACGAAGTGAAAAATGTGTCCTTTCTCACTGTTGGTCATATTTGCAACCTACAAGACTCACCAGGGTGAAATTTCACTCGCTTGGGCGAGCTGGCCCAACTCAAACATGTTTGGGCGAGTTTTGGACGAATCCCTACTCCAACATATTTCACTACTTCTGGGAAAGGTCATATCTCACGCTCCATATATTATTTAGCAAATCCCAATAGTCAAAACGTGCATACATGGGTTGCGAGCCTATATTCAAAATTTGAAGACGATCCAACGATTAGCGAATCCTATATCATTGTTTTATCGAAAAAAGTTTTGGGTCAAACTTGAAGTCACACAAATCAATCAAACTCCACATAACCTAACATCCACACCAAGCAGTTGCATAAGGATAATTCACACAACACTTCAACTAATCCAAATTAATCAAGTAATTAAATAATACAATAAATAATACACTTGTGGAGACACACCTCTTCCTCAACCGTGTAATTATAACAGTATCTACTGATCCAAGTGAACATCCTCCGTGGATGCTGCATGACCTCCCCCTGAAATTGGTGGTTGCAAGGTTGAGTCCTTCGCTCCTCAAACGCCACAAACAATAGGCAATAACAAATAAAATTAAAGCATACAATGGACACAACCGGCACGTGTGGTTATCTAAACAAATGACACTCTCGAGGCCTAAGCACATAACTATCACACTTATTTCACAATAGAGCCCAATCACTGCCACCAATCCTCCCAAGTCTTGATGGTCTTACAAAATCATGTAGGTGACAGTCGGGAGTGATCGCTACATACAGATACATCGTACACTGATCCCTCATCTCCTAACTCAAAAAGCATCGTCTTAGAACCCATCAGGAGTAGCAAAGTAAGGCTTGTGAGTTACCCACTGCCAGACCCTAATTTCATCTGGGTATAATGTTTTTATCATTCAGATATGATGTTTTGATCACTGCTAATCGAATTACGGTGTTTGGCACCGGTTACAGCGTAAGGCCAAGGGGTTGTGCAGGGTTTTGATGGTTGTTTGTCATTTCCAGAAACAAAAGCCACAAGGAAGGGGAAAAATTGTCATTTCCTAAATTTTTATAGACCTAAACTCACTCAGGCTAGCACCTGGCTCGCCTGGGCCATGAAATTTCTTCAGCTATAAGCAAGCCACTCGCCTTGGTGAGCTAATACCTTCAGCTTTAAGCAACCACCTCGCCTGGGCTAGCTTCCCCTGCACCAAATGGCCTTTTCCTATAAATAGCCATGTGAGGGAAGGGTTTAAGGGCTAAAAAAACTGAAGAAAGAAAGGAAAAACATATAAAGGAGAAAGAGAAGAAGAAAAAAAGAAAAGTCGAGGCACTGCTGAATCGAATCATGGATCGTTTCCTACATCATTTCTCTTGCAAGTCTTATACCCTGTGCAACAGTCGGTTAGTTTTTCTTAAGATTTTGATGTAATCTTTGTACCCTTATGTATCCCTCTTGATATCATATATGTAATCTTTTCTACTCAAATATCACTTGAGATTGTTTCAAGGTCCATCGCCTTAACGGCTCCCTCCGCTTTTCAAAATCTAAAATGTCGTTTCAAGGTCCAGCACCTTAATGAGTCTTTGTTTGCAATTAAAATAAATCTTTCAAAAAAAAACATGAAATCACTTTAACACACAAACATTCAGACTTAAAGAACTATGTAGGTCTGATTTCATCATTGCACCTGAGGATACGTAGGAGCAAGAGAAACACCCTTGTCAATTCAAAAAAAAATATTAAATAAAAATACTATAGTAAAAGAAAATAATTCTTGGAAAAATAATTAATTTTGTAGTCACGTTATTTTTATTGCACGCTCGATTAAAGTTTGTCGTTCTTCGTGACGGACGCGTGGGGTACTAATACCTTCCTTATGCATAAACAACTCACGAACCCTTGTTTTTCAATATCAGCAAACCTCTTTTGGTTTTTCAAATGTTTTCCTCGAATAAACGTTGGTGGCGACTCCCACTCATTTTCTCCCTAGGAGACGAACGTGCTTTCTTTTATTTTCTTTCGTCGTCCCGTCGTAAGGTTGGTTACGACAGATGGCGACTCCATTGGGGACTCATTAAAGAGTTAAGTCATTTGATCGAGTGTGCAATTTTATCGGGACCTTTTATTTATTTATTTTCCCTTTCCTTTTAGTCCCTGCGTTGTGCTCATGTTCATTAAAGTTTCATTTTGTTACCTTTCGTTTTGTGGTTTAGCTTCAAACTCGTTTCCTTTATTTGTTGTTTCGCTCATGTTTGTATATAACCTTTGCTACGTTGTTACTTCTTGGTGTGTATCTTTGTATCTATTACCTTTGTAGTTAGAAATAAATTGTGGCATTATATCCTAGGATAGATGACATGTGTTATACTTCTTGTATTTGCCTGGGAATTTTCTGGTTGTTTTGCAAGTGGGGTTGGGTAATTCTTAGGTTACTCCATTCACACATGACACCCATACATACTTTTTGCGCATACTTTGAGATATTGGGCCCTATACCCGGGTCTGTGTTAGCCATAGGGAGTGGAGGTCAATCTGTGGTCATGTTGGGTCCTCGACTCGCTTGATAACAGTGAAGCCTCATCTAGAGTTTTCCCCTTTTGGTGATGCATTATCGTTGATAGTCCCTATTGCCATAATGTATTACCTAAGAGGATGATATATCTAGAGGCCGGTAAGGTTACATGAAAATACCCTTGGGAGTTGTCACTAGATAGTGGACTTTTGGATCCATTCCATTAGGTTCCTGAATTAAGGACATGGAGCAAACTCACCATGTCTGGTTTCCTTGATCTCATCATGCATCTCTTCATGGCATCATAATGGACATATCATTCCTGAATTTATCATTTATCATATTCATGCATTGCATTTGCTTAAGTCATTGCATTGTCATACATATTCATTTAGCATGTTTTTGTTCAGCCAATTGCATACATTTTGTTATCATTGTTTGCATGTTATGCATAATTCTGTTGTATAGCTGCTCATGCCTTGCATTCCCTTCTTTGTCGCCAAAAGTCACAATGAAGTGTGAAAGTTTACATTGCATTTTTAGTTTCATGTGTTGGGTACCATGGTAATAGCTATAAACAAACCATGTTGGGGTTATACAGTCCTTTCTCCTGAAATGATTGAAATCACATGAACATGGTACCTAATGCATTGTTAACAAGAAATTTCAGGTGACTTGTGTCGGTTTGATAAATACATATGTCATGCATAGCATAACTATGCTCTGATCATTCATCATATCTCCTCTATGATAGGTTGTTGAAATATTGGCGATCAAAATTTCTATTCCTGCAAACACAGGGTCGAACCAAGCGTGTTCTTTTAAGAAAATGATTTTATCAAGTCAAGGTCAAAGTATGGAAGTAACCAACTTGCGAAAGTTGGAGCAGAAGATAGGTCGAATTTACATAGCTTCTTCGACTATTGCCAACACATGATTGAGCTAATAACTTACAAAATTAGGAACTGTTGATGTGTCCATGTTTTATTTCCAGTTTCACTTTGACTCTAATAAGATTTATTGAAAATTAGAGTTGATTCAACCCTATGTTCTACTCAATGTCCTGTGTAAAATTCACTATACTTCAACAACGTATCATTCACATGCATTCATGCTTGTTTGTCTTTCCACTTTGGTTGCATTGCTCATTGCATTCTTTGCTTGAAATCAGAATCATAATCATTGTAGCCAAAGAGAAAGATCATGCTTTACGGTACCCTTACCAGACACGTGCCAAGGCCAGAATAATGAGTGAAATCAAAGAAGTACAGGAACAAATAAAGGCCGATATGGAGGCCATCAAGGAATAGATGACAATGATGATGGAAGCAATGATGAGCATGAGGAAGATGATGGAGGATAACACTGCTAAAGTTGTTGCTGCGAGTACTGCTACTAAGACGGACCCAATTCACCCAGCCGGTTTCAGTCTAGATGTAGTAGGTCAAGGAGACGAGGCAACGAAAAATGCATGTGGGACTCATCATGTTTAGGTTCAGAGCAAGCATTCCTTCCCACCATATAGGTTGCCTCCTAATTATACACCACCCACTGTTGTATACGTTTCTGGTGAGAACATCAACAATTTTGCACCCGTACTCATTGAGAATCCGCAACCCCAGTCTGATCATGCACATGTCTCTCAACCCATGGGGGAAACACATGAAGTTCCCCAAGACCACACTTTGGCTGGGTTCGGGGTTTATTCGAACTATACCACTGAAGGGCAGACATTTCCTGGAATCCCTATGCTGAACGCTCTCAGAATATCTCAATGTCGCCCGTTATCACAACCCTTGCATTTTGTAAAAGGAGATGGGCCTTCCACAGTACTTGAAAAGGAAAGGATTGAGCATATGGAGGAGAGGCTACGCGCCATTGAAGGAGGAGGAAATTATGACTTTGCTGACATGGCAGAGTTGTGCTTGGTAGCTGATGTGGTTATTCCTCCAAAGTTCAAGGTGCCAGATTTTGATAAGTACAAGGGAACCACTTGTCCAAAGAATCACCTGAAAATGTATTGTAGGAAGATGGGGGCATATGCGAAAGATGAAAAGTTGTTGATGCATTTCTTCCAATAGTGTCTTGTCGGGGCAACTATTACCTGGTATACTAACCTGGAACCTTCTCCGGTCCATTCCTGGAAGAACTTGTAGTAACAACATAATCAAATTTCCCACTAGCCCCTTTAAATCCCATGTACCAATATCCTCCCCAACAATATCAATACTCAGCCAATATCAGTCCTTCCCATTACTCACCACCCTACCAACCAAGAACGCCCAATTATCCACAAAGGTCACCCTTAAATCGGCCACAAAATCCACCTGATGCACATCCAAGACCAAACACCACCCCTAATACCAATCAAAACACCAACCAGGGAAGGAACTTTCCAGAAAATAAGCTTGTAGAATTCACCCCAATTCCAATATCGTATGCTGACTTACTCCTGTATCTGCTTGATAATGCAATGGTAGTCGTGAGCCCATCAAAGATTCTTCAACCTCCATTTCCCAGAGGATATAACTCCAATATGACGTGCTTATCATGGAGGAGTTCTAGGGAATTCCATTCAGCATTGTATGACCCTAAAACATAAGGTGCAAAGTCTAATCAATGCAGGCTGGCTGAGATTTGAGGAGGAGAATCGCTTGTGAATTCTGATGTTGTCAAGCAATACTATGCATGATGCTTGGGGCAATTTGAAGGTTGTTGTTAGATATTTCCAATGACTCATTAGGATTTTTAGGCTTATGCTATTATGGTAAACAACAATCACAATGTTAATAATATGGATGAATTTGATGTTGTTGTCTCTCATTCTCTCACAATTACATCTTTGCTTATTTAACTTTCACTAGAATGTGAATGTACGTTGTTTGTTTGTTTGCTCAAGTGACTTGCGTTTCTGAGTTGATCTCCAAGTCCGCCTAATCAGAAATTGCACATTCTACACGTTTGGTGGGGGTGTCGTAAGCGACAAGTAAAGTTGAATAAACATTTGATTAACTATGTTTCCAAATCAAAAATAAGAAGTATAGATATTCATGTGACCTCATCTTATCATTCTTAAAAGTTGTCTTTCATGAGGAAAAAATGAGTTGTGAAAAACAAGAGTCATCTGACTTAATCTGTCAATTGAAAATCCTTTAAATATTTCTGGTCCTTGAAATTTCTTTTTCGAGAACTTGCACAATTTCTTTCATTTCTTCTTGCTACAAGGTCACAACAAATGACAACAACATATACCTCTGAACCCTATACTAGGGCAATGACAGACACCATGCATGAGCTTCAAGCAAACCTAGGGGCAGACAAGAAGTCCTCACCCAATAGGTTGAAAACCTAAAAGGGTGGCCTAGGCAAAAGTAAAAAAAAAACAATCAGGAGAGTGTTTATCAGAGGTTTTATCCCAAAATCCAAACTATAAGAGTTTCTAGTCAAGATTTGAAATGACACATGGTCGTGTTTCTTCGTCCCAAACATTAATTTATCCTTTGCTACCCCCTCCGAGCCAAAGTATAATTGTTTTCTTGAAAAACAAAAAAACAAAACCCTGAGTAGGAACCACCGCTAAACTAGCGGGAAGAGCAACGCAAACAACACATGCATGAGGTTTACCAAGCTCTAGGTTAGGCAACAATGATGTTAAGAAAAAAAGCAAAAAGAAAATCTGCCAAAGGCGAGTGATAAAAAAAAGAGACAAAAGATCTCCAAATTTTACAAGGGAGGCTCAAAAGTGCAATAAGGATTAATGTATAAGACAAATGAAGTAAAGTCCAACCCAAAAAGTTGAAATGAATCAAAGTACAAGCAACGCACACGAGGTTCTTACTCAATATAACCCTTAAACACTCTTTGAGCCTCCATAATCCTTTCTCTCATAGCCTTCTTACCCCTAACCACGTTACAAGCCCAATAAAGTCCATGTGGATAAAGGAAAGACTAATTTTGCTTTTAAGTTAGGATTTTGGAATAGAACCCGCACACGTTTGTGATTGCCAAAAAAACCTTGAGGTTTGCACTTGCACATTTGAGAAGAAAACTCATTTGACCATGAGCTTGTGGGAGATGCTCAAAGACAATTGTGTTAGTAGGGTACATATGATGTTAGTCTCTCAGGCAAACTCTTTAGGATTCCTTTCAAATCCAAGGGTAGCCTTCGTTATATAAATTCTTTCATGATCAACCCATGTCATCAAGTTTCAGCGGGATCGACAGACCCTTGGCATCACTCTATGACCTTAAATCAGGAAAGCTTCACTTGGTCATATACCAAAGTGTAACAATCCATTTCCATCCTTCAATGGTGTATGCGATCGGTCCCAAAGCCTTATATTTTCTTGTTGTGCAGAATAATAGAAGCTTTTAAACAAAAAGGGACGAACCCTAGGATCAATATTTCAGTTGCTTGATTAAATGTTAAATGGCTCCACTATCGTCATCCAAAATTATCAAGTGATTAAGTCAAACAAAATATATACTTTGAGGGAGTCTCCGAAGGGATCTGTAAAAGATAGGATGAGATTGCATGAATTATCATGTCCTTCAGAAAGAGGCGGTCAATTTTCATAGAACTCAATGTCCTTAAAAAAAATCACAAAATAGGGAAAGAATGTCATGAGCATTGCACAATTTTCATGATTCAAAACCTTTTGCATTGCTAGATACAAAGCCTACATTTACTACATCTTAGGATGAAAATTGCATGCCTTTGCATTCCATAACTCATGCTCCATATCAGGCTATAAGTGCATAGATTTCTCTTCGTATGTCAATTTCCAAAATCCAATGTCCTATCTTTTGAGTTTGGGATGAGTGACCCTTTTAAAGAGTCAACCTCTTGCTTTCTTATACGGTAGAGCACTTGGGTACTAGTACCTATTGGCATGTTTCATAGGACTCAACATCCTCACCTTTATGTTTCATAGAACTCAATGTCCTCACCTTTATGTTTCCTTGGACTCAATGTCCTCTGTCTTTATGTTTCCATAGGACTCAACGTCCTTGCCTGTATTTTTCATGGGACTCAACGTCCTCTGTCTTTATGCTTTCATAGGACCCAATGTCCTCGCCTTTATTTTTCAAAGGACTCAACATCCTCTATCTTTATGCTTTCATAGGACTCAACATCCCCGCCTTTATTTTTCCATAGGACTCAGCGTCCTCACCTTTATCTTTCCATAGGACTCAATGTCCTCAACTTTATTTTTCATAGGACTCAACGTCCCCGCCTTCATGTTTCCATAGTGTCATACCCTAATTTCGTCCGGGGACCTTTGCTTGATGACATGCGACCTTTCTTTGGTCCTTGTGAGGTGCTTGGCATCCATCATTAGGCAATTTGTGAAATTCCAGGACATGCCGAAAAACCAAAAAATATTGATGCACAATCCGTAAGTTTCCGTGACACACCGGAAATCAAATGGACGCATCGTTGCATAATTAAGTGAGGTTCCGTAACATTCCGTAAGTCAAAAGGGGGATGATTATGTAATCCACAAGGTTCCGTAACATTACGGAAAGAAAACAAGTATCGTTACGAAATTCGTAAGTTTCCGTAACTTTACGAAAAAAGAATCACCAAAAAAACAGCAGGGGGGTGTACTTAGTAAAAATGGGGGTGCAAATAGCACCCAGGCCCACTTGGGCCCTCCAGAATATTCCTCCAGAAGGCTGTTGCTTCTGGAGGAAGCAACCTGGCTCGCCTGGGCGAGCTGGGCGGCAACCACCTCCCCTATTTTGCTATAAATAGGGGAGGAAGTGAAGAAGAAAAGGGTTCAGCCCCTTTGGCACTTCTCTCTCTTTCGAATTTGCTTGGAAAAATCGTTTCCGTGAAGAAAATCTAAGCCGAGGCGCTTCCGAAACGTTTCCGTAACATTTTCCGTGAAGAATTTCGCAAAGGTTTCAACCGTTCTTCGACGTTCTTCATTCGTTCTTCATCGTTCTTCGATCTTCAACGGGTAAGTACCTCGAACCAAGCTTTTCGATTCATTCTATGTACCCGTAGTGGTCCACATTGTGTTTCGTGCATTTTTATTCTCGTTTTGTTTACTTTTTATACCCCCTGTTGACGTGCTTAAGCCATTTTACTTAAATCATTTCTCGCTTAACTTAAAAATAAAATAAATTTCCACCGAACGTTTGAATTGTATTATCCATTAACTTCGGTTAAAATAAATTCCGACCGTTCGGTCGTGCCGTAACCACGTTGGAAATCAAAAAGAGGTAAAAAATAATATAATAATCAAAAAGACATCTTTTAGTAAAATAAAGCGGAAAATCAATCGGACGTTTTCTCTTTGGGATTTCTCATTCTTAATCGAATTGATTAATAACTAAAGTGAAACTAAAGGCTAAAATCAATTCGCCTAGTCAAGCTCGTCCATAAAAATAGGCTTTTGAAGTTTGTCATTTCATTTTCTCACTAAGTAAAATGGATCATTTTTAAGGTTCAACGCCTTAAAATGATCACCTCTTAAAGTAAAAAAGAATCACTTGATAAGAAAGAACTACGTAGGTCTGATTTTCTCATCCCAATTGAGGAATACGTAGGAGCAAAGGGAAACACCCTTGTCGACCACAAAAAGAGAAAATATAAAAAGGGTATAAAGGATATAGAGACATAAAAAGGGAACATAAAAAATCAAAGTCATGTTTGCACATTCGATTAAAGGCTGCCGTCCCTTGGGGCGGACGTATGGGGTGCTAATACCTTCCCCGTGCGTAAATACAACTCCCGAACCTTTCACTTAAAAGTTCGTAGATCGCGTCTTTTCCGGTTTTTCCGACGTTTTCCTCAAATAAACGTTGGTGGCGACTCCGCGCGTATTCCTTTCGTGGAACACGCATCCCGCGAGTCACGCGTCGCCCTCCCGCCGAAGGGTAGGTTGCGACAGTTGGCGACTCCACTGGGGACTGTTTTTTAGAGAGTTAGGCCATTTAATCTTGTGCAATGTTTTATCATGACTTTCTCCTTTGTTGGTTTCCCTTTATTTGTTTTATGTTCTTGTGTATATAAACTATTTGTTGCTTTTAGTGAGTTTTAGAATGTATGCATGAGGTAAATATTTATTCATTTGATGCACACAAACACCAACACTATTTGCACACACTGTGAGTGAAAAAGGGCCCTATACCCGGGTTCATGGGAGCATAAGGAGTGGAGGTGAATCTGTGATCATGCTAGGTCTCCGACTTGCTTGATTACAGTGAACCCTCATCTAGAGCTTTTCTCTTTGAAAACCTATTGTTGCTAGTAGTCCCTACTGCTACAATATGTTCTTCAAAGGGGATGATACCTCTAGAAACCATCAAGAGAGATATAACTACCTTGGGGATTATTGCTAAAAGCCTAGTTAGTTCTCTCCCTTATAGGTCCCTTAAATAGGGGCACGAAGCAAACACGCTGCGTGCCATTTTTCACACTGCCATGCATGAGTATCATATACCCTTTTGCTTATGTTCGGTAAATATTGTCATACTGTGCACATTCCCGCATTGTGTCTTTTGCATAGGCATTGCATATGGGTTCTGTCTTGATCCCTACTGTAAACAAACCAACGGAGGGTCCGTGTCGCCTTCTTAAAAAACGTGCGTTGGGGCATTTCGCTACCCCTAGACGTCGTATCTAAGAAGGGGACAAATTCCCCGGACCCCCGCATTCCTAGATTGCATCTGTGTCATATGCATTCCATCATGCATTCATCCATCCCACCCATGAGATATCGGAGTTTTGATTTGCACCAGCTTTTGTCTCACTTTAGTAAGCATGGGAACAAATCAAACCGGCATGAGGTTCTACCAAGTCAAGGTCAAAAGCCTAGATACCACCAGCATTAAGGAATTAGGGCGGTTGATGGAACTCCTCCAAATGCAAGCCTTCCGCAAGACTTACGGAAAGATCTTAGAGTTGACCATAGCAGAGGTGTCCATAGAAGCCATTGCATCACTTACCCAATACTACGACCAGCCTTTGAGGTGCTTCACATTCGCAGACTTCCAATTAGTACCAACCATTGAAGAATTTGAGGAGATTCTAGGATGTCCTCTCGGGGGAAGAAAACCATATCTTTCCTCCGGGTATCTCCCCTCTTTGAGCAGAATTGCAACTGTGGTCAAGGATTCAGCAAGAGGTTTGGACCGCATAAAACAGACTCGGAACGGCATAGCGGGCCTACCACAGAAGTACCTAGAAGACAAGGCGAGGGGTATGGCCAATCAAGGAGAATGGGTCCCGTTTATGGATGTGTTAGCTTTGCTAATTTTTGGGGTCGTCCTCTTTCCAAACGTGGATGGTTTGGTAGACCTAGCAGCAATCGACGCTTTCCTTGCCTACCACCATAGCAAGGAAAGTCCGGTGGTAGCTGTCTTGGCAGATCTATTTGACACATTTGACCGAAGGTGCGAAAAGAGTAGCGCACGGATCATCTGTTGCTTACCCGCCCTCTGTGTTTGGTTGGTTTCACACTTGTTCCAACAAGACACAAGACATCCATGTCCGCTCCTGAGCCATCGCTCGTGTACTGAAAAGAGGAGAATAGATTGGGACTAGCTCTTGGCCGGGATAGGAGGTAGAACAATCAGTTGGTTCCCCCGATGGAAGGAAGGAAAAGAAGGAGTCCTTTTCTCATGTGGAAGATACCCAAACATTCCGCTGGTAGGAACGAGGGGTTGTATTAACTACAATCCCGCGCTCGCTATAAGACAACTAGGGTACCCCATGAGGGGAGCACCGACGGAAGAAAGCATGTCTCCTTTCCTTGTGAGGGATTTCGGCGCACAAAATTCCAAGACTATACAAAGAATCCATAAGGCGTGGGAAACCCCGTTAAAGAAAGATCAAGAGCTTAGAGGCATTCGTAATGGCATCATTGGTGGGTACCACGAATGGCTGAAAGTTCATATACGAGGTTTAGATTGGCTCGCCAAGTTAAAAGTCGTCAGCAAAGAGAGTTTTGAAGCACCGGAAGAGGACGAAGAAGTCCAAGCTCTCAAAAGCGAGTTAGGAAAGGCAAAACTTGCCAAGGAGAAGTTCAAGTTGGCCGCTACACACGTTCGGAAGGAGTGTGCCGGGTTACGGGAAGAGAATGCAATTACCGCAAGAGCCCTTGAACAAGAGACCAAGAGGGCTCGCAAGGAAGAGTATGGCCGGAACAAATTTCGCGGAGCTCTATGGGGTAGCAATAGTGAACTCAAGTTGCGAAAGGAAGAAAGGGACCAGTCGCGAGCACATAGCATGGTTTTGAAAGAGGAGTTAGTTGCCTGTTCAAGGTCCAAAAGAAGCTTGTCTCAGCGTTTATGCGAGACGAAGACCAACATGCTAGCTATCATCGCCAAGTACCAAGAAGAGTTAGGTCTAGCCGCGGCCCACGAGCATAGGATTGCGGACGAATATGCCCAAGTATACGCGGAAAAAGAGGCTAGAGGAAGGGTGATCGACTCTTTACACCAAGAGGCAACCATGTGGATGGATCGGTTTGCTCTTACCTTGAACGGGAGTCAAGAACTTCCCCGATTGTTAGCCAAGGCCAAGGCGATGGCAGACACCTACTCCGCCCCCGAAGAGATCATGGGCTTCTCGGCTATTGTCAGCATATGATAGACTTAATGGCCCACATAATTAGAAATCGTTAGGAAACTTGTATGGTCTCTAAGACCTTGACTAGATACGACTTCCTTTTTGAAATAAAATGAGTTGGTCCCATGTTTCTACTCCAAAAAGCTTGTGCAAATCAAATCACTCCTACATTTCATCTCTAGCATGCATTTTCTTTCTTTACCCACTCCTCACGTTTGGTTTTTTAGGGAAAAACACCATAACTAAACGCGCCGCAAGGGATCCCTATCGCACCAGATCCAAATCTAGAACGATGGGTGATCAAGAGGAGACGCAGGAACAGATGAAAGCCGACATGTCGGCTCTGAAAGAACAAATGGCCTCCATGATGGAGGCCATGTTAAGTATGAAGCAGCTCATAGAGAAGAACGCGGCCACCGCCGCCGCTGCCAGTTCGGCTGCCGAAGCAGACCCGACTCTCTTGGCAACTACGCACCATCCTCCCTCAAACATAGTAGGACAGGGAAGGGACACACTGGGGCACGATGGCAGCCCTCACCTGGGATACAACCGAGCGGCTTACCCTTATGGATTGCCGCCCAACTATTCACCACCCGTCTTGCAAGAAGATGCGGGCCACATTGCTTCTCCCGTCCATGAAAGAGAGCCTCCTCAGCAGCCCAACGAAGTCCACAAAGACCCTCAAGATTATGCTCGGAGGGATGTCGAGTTCTATCCCCCGATCCCCGAAGGGCCGGCACCAGGCACGTTGCCTCAACCCAACATCGCAGTACCACCAATAGTTCTGTCCACGGAAGGGCCGCCCCCAGCAACTGAAGAAAGGAGGAAGCTCGATCTCCTTGAGGAAAGATAGAGGGCCGTAGAAGGATTTGGGGACTATCCGTTCGCAGACATGACGGATCTTTGCTTAGTACCCGATGTTGTTATTCCCTCGAAGTTCAAAGTGCCGGACTTCGACAAGTATAAAGGGACGACTTGTCCCAAAAACCATCTCAAAATGTACTGCCGTAAGATGGGCGCCCACTCTAAAGATGAAAAGCTGTTGATACACTTCTTTCAGGATAGCTTGGCCGGAGCTGCGGTAGTGTGGTACACTAATTTGGAAGCTTCCCGTATCCGTACTTGGAAGGATCTGATTACCGCCTTCCTAAGGCAGTATCAGTACAATTCTGATATGGCTCCTGACCGTACGCAACTGCAGAATATGTTCAAAAAAGAGGGTGAAACCTTTAAAGAATATGCGCAGCGATGGAGGGATTTGGCGGCACAAGTAGCTCCTCCCATGGTTGAGAGAGAGATGATCACCATGATGGTGGACACTCTGCCAGTGTTCTACTATGAGAAGCTAGTAGGTTACATGCCGTCCAGCTTTGCGGATCTGGTGTTTGCCGGGGAAAGAATCGAGGTTGGATTCAAAAGAGGAAAGTTTGATTACGTTTCCTCCACAAACGCGAATGCCAAAAGAATCGGGGCAACAGGGGCAAAAAGGAAGGAGGGAGATGCCCATGCCGTCTCTTCAACACCTGCGTGGGTCAAAACCCAGCAAACACCTCATGGTACCCATCAGTACGCGCAACATCACCCAAGCTTCTCGGCTCATACTGGGAATACCTCTAGTTCAACACCCGTGCAACCTAAGGCACCCACCCAGAGGGAAGCTCCCCAAGTTCCAACTCCGAACACGACTCGACCGGCCGGTAATTCCAACACGACAAGGAACTTCCCTCCGAGGCCATTTCCAGAATTCACCCCACTCCCAATGACGTACGAAGATCTTCTGCCATCCCTCATCGCCAATCATTTGGCCGTGGTAACTCCCGGAAGGGTCCTCGAACCCCCTTTCCCGAAGTGGTATGACCCTAACGCAACTTGCAAGTACCATGGGGGTGTCCCGGGGCATTCCGTCGAAAAATGCTTGGCCCTTAAATACAAGGTCCAACATTTAATGGATGCTGGATGGCTGACTTTCCAAGAGGATCGGCCCAATGTAAGAACCAACCCGCTCGCCAATCATGGAGGGGGAGCAGTTAATGCAGTTGAATCCGATAGGCCGCACAGGTCTAAACCTTTAAGGGATGTGGCAACCCCTAGGAGGTTTATCTTTGAGGCCCTACAAAAGGGAGGTGTGATTCCCCATAGTGGGTGTAAGGAGGATTCCTGTCTGCTACATTCCGGCGAGATGCATGACATGGAGACGTGTTTGGAAGTAGAGGAATTGTTACAGCGGATGATAGATCAAGGTCGACTGGAAGTCGGCATTGAAGGAAAAGAAGAGCAGCGTATATGCATGCAATCTACGGAGGGGAGCGGTGTTGCGAAGCCCAAACCCTTGGTGATATACTTCACTAAAAGCGCAGCTTCGCAAAAGCCCGGACACCCCTTAATGGCCAAACCTGTTCCTTTCCCGTACCAAAATAGTCACGCGGTCCCGTGGAGATATACACCTCCGGGGAAGAAGGAAGAAGAAGTCACTGACGTCAGCTCGCTGTCAGCTAAAGTAACAAATATCACGGGACTGAGTGGTGTGACCCGTAGTGGTCGTGTGTTCGCACCTCCGGACCTACCAGTCCAACCCGCCGACGTCAAGGGAAAAGGAAAAGTGGTGGAGGAACAAGATGGCGAAGCACCCCACGCTTCGAATAAAGATATTCCAGCAAAGGGGCCCCCGGAGAAAAAGGATGGTAGAAAGGAGGTGTCGCTAGAGGAAGCCAGCGAGTTCCTTCGGATAATTCAGCAGAGCGAATTCAAGGTTATCGAACATGAAATTCTGATACCAATGCCAGATGTCGTACAGGATGTCACGACATCACGCTTCAGAACATGCAGATTATCTCTGAGTGTATGAACAGATTAAACAAGTAAATAACACAAGAGAATTGTTAACCCAGTTCGGTGCAACCTCACCTACATCTGGGGGCTACCAAGCCAGGGAGGAAATCCACTAAAATAGTGTTAGTTCAAGGTCTAACAGCCACTGTTTACAACCTTCTCACCTAACCACTACCCGTGCGACCTCTACCTAAGAGCCACTCTTAGATATGAGAACCCCTCTCACTCCCTCTCAAACACTCTCCCGTGTTTACAATTAAATCAAGGACACTCCAGAGATTGCTCTCTGAACAAAAGAGATCAACTCTACACACTAGAGATCAACTCTACACACTCAGGTCCAACACTTGATGTTAGGGTACCATCAAGGTGGATCACAAAACACTCAAGTCCCAAAACTCACAAAACAACTCTTCAATCCCGGACTTGGTACAGAACTCGTGCAGCCTCCATGTTTTTATAGCAGTGTGTGGGTCTGGGCTGCAACAGCTTGTGCTGGATGAGATCTATCATTCTTCCTGAAAATCTGCACTTAAAGAACTAAAAGATAACGTTTGATCTTTTAGTTTTTATCTTTAATCTTTAATCCCTGAACGAACTCTTCTAGTTTGTAATTCGAACTTTAATTATCTTTTAATTCGTTCCTAAAGATAGATCATCTAATTTCTTGCTAACTGCACAATAATCTGTTAAAGATATAACAGATTTATATGTCCAGTATTTTCGGGCAAGATGTCCTGGACATCGTATCCGACATCGTGGATCCTGCAACTTCAATGCTTTTAGCAACTCCAGTATTTTCGGGCAGGATGTCCTGGACATTGTATCCGACATCGTGGATCCTGCAGCTTCAATGCTTTTAGCAATTCCAGTATTTTCAGGCAGGATGTCCTGGACATTGTATCCGACATCGTGAATCCTGCAGCTTCAATTCTTCATTTGACACTTTATCTTGCCTTGTGCATTGTGCAGCCCGATCTTATTCTTTGACATAACGTTGGACATCATGTGCAGCAACTCCAGCTTTCCTTCATTGTCTAAGTGCTTATGTTTTAACAAAATCTTAGCCAATCTTTTAAAGCTTAGTAAAGCTAAGCACTAACAATCTCCCCCTTTGGCAAATTTTGTCTAAAACATACTTAGACACTTCCTGAGCAGGTACGAGCAGTTATGCAAGTGGGATCAGCAACTTTCATTATCAGAGTAATCAAGCACAGCTTGTGCAGCCTCCATGTTTTTATAGCAGTGTGTGGGTCTGGGCTGCAACAGCTTGTGCTGGATGAGATCTATCATTCTTCCTGAAAATCTGCACTTAAAGAACTAAAAGATAACGTTTGATCTTTTAGTTTTTATCTTTAATCTTTAATCCCTGAACGAACTCTTCTAGTTTGTAATTCGAACTTTAATTATCTTTTAATTCGTTCCTAAAGATAGATCATCTAATTTCTTGCTAACTGCACAATAATCTGTTAAAGATATAACAGATTTATATGTCCAGTATTTTCGGGCAAGATGTCCTGGACATCGTATCCGACATCGTGGATCCTGCAACTTCAATGCTTTTAGCAACTCCAGTATTTTCGGGCAGGATGTCCTGGACATTGTATCCGACATCGTGGATCCTGCAGCTTCAATGCTTTTAGCAATTCCAGTATTTTCAGGCAGGATGTCCTGGACATTGTATCCGACATCGTGAATCCTGCAGCTTCAATTCTTCATTTGACACTTTATCTTGCCTTGTGCATTGTGCAGCCCGATCTTATTCTTTGACATAACGTTGGACATCATGTGCAGCAACTCCAGCTTTCCTTCATTGTCTAAGTGCTTATGTTTTAACAAAATCTTAGCCAATCTTTTAAAGCTTAGTAAAGCTAAGCACTAACAATCTCCCCCTTTGGCAAATTTTGTCTAAAACATACTTAGACACTTCCTGAGCAGGTACGAGCAGTTATGCAAGTGGGATCAGCAACTTTCATTATCAGAGTAATCAAGCACAGCGGAAATTCTGCAAGTTGCAAGTCGTTTCCAGGATGTCAAGACATCTCACATGACATCAGCTTTCTTCTTCTGCTCCCCCTGTCTCCATGCTCTTACTGCAGCATCTTCTATCAGCTACTAGTCTTTTCCAGGATGTCAAGACATCTCATGTGACATCAGCTTTCCCTTGTCTCCATGCTCTTACTGCAGCATCTTCTATCAGCTACTAGTAGCTTACATCAGTCATCATCAGCAGCAGCAGTCTCCCCCTCAAAATCATGTACATACAACTCCCCCTCAAAATCATGAATCATGCATACATCGTATCCTACTTCTCTAAATCATAAGTCATGCATAATACTACTACTGCATACACAAAATCATGCATATAATACTATTACTCCCCCTTTTTAGACAGAATTTGACAAAAGTAGAATGCATGAACTTAAGGTGCAAATATTACAGACCAATAATAATTAATTGTTCAAAGGGACATGCCCCTTTAGCTAGTAAAAGTAAAAAGCAAAAATAAAGGTCTGATGGTCATGGGGTGGCTTCAGAATCATCATCATCTGATTCAGTATCCTCTGCTGCATCTTCCTCTTCCTCTGCTGCAACTTCTTCTTCTTCCTCAGCTGCTTCTTCTTCCTCAGCTGCTTCACCATCATCAATGCCACTGTCTGTGAGTCTTTTGATCAGCCGTTCCAGCTCTATCTTCTTCTCTGTGGTGGCTTTGATGGTTGCTTCCAGCACCTTGCATGTGTCCTTGAGTTCAGCAATCAGAGCATCCTTGGACACAGCACCTGAGGCAGCAGCTTTCCCTGATGTCGAGACAATGTCTGGGACATGTGTCCCCTCAAACAGTTTGTAATGCAGGGATAGAGGAGATTCTCTCTTCATCACAGAGTCAGTGTAGTTTAAAATATTGGGATGTTGACTCAACATAATGCCACACAATACAGTTGGGAAGGCAATGGGTAATTTGACAGCAAAGGATTCTGAATGCTTAACAGTTTGATCAAATATATAGTTTCCAAAATTAAATTTGGACTTGGTTCCAACAGCATACAGAAATTTACCCAAACCTGTGGCAACAGTGGAAGTATGATTGGTGGGTACCCAGTTTGCAGCTCCAATCCTGTGCAGGATTGCATATTTCACACTTAGCTTCCCTTTCTTTGGCCAATGCTGGATTTGTTTGGCAGTGATTTCCTTGGCAATTTGATGCTCAGAAACAGTAATGTCCACCACTCCATCTGTTGGTCTGCCCAGGTATTTGTTGATCACAGCAGGGGAGAATCTAACACATTTTCCTCTGACAAACACTCTTTGATACTCATCACTCTTTCTGTTTGTTATGTCAGAGGGAATGTTGACAATGAATTCCCTGACTAGACTCTCATAGCAATCTCCCAACTTGGTGACAGTCTTCAGCAGTCCAGCAGCCGTGATGAGGTCCATGATCTCCTTGCAATCCAAGGCAGCTCTTCCCAGTTCTCTTTCCAAGGCAAGTCTGCGTTGATACACGAATTTCCACCTTTCAGCATTGCCAATGGAGTGGAATGAGATGTTGTCCAATGGTGCATCAGGGACATTACCAGGCACCTTCTTCCCTGATGTCTTGGTCCTCTTGATGTCGGGAACATCTAGTTCGACATCATCATCAGAGTCAGATGAGGAAATTTCTTTCCTCTTCTTGGAAGGGATTGCAACTTTGCTCCGTCTGGATGTGGTAGGAGTGATCGGAGTGCTCTTCTTCTATGCCATAGTCTTGATTCGTCCTGACCTCTTAATGGGGGTTTTTCCTTTTCGGCTTTGTAATCGTTCTGCAATGCCAGGTGCCAATTTGTTGGCAATGGGTTCCTCATCAGATTCTACCTCTTCTAGGTCAATGAGGTCACCTGGAGCAGGTTCTGGTGCCCGTGGTGCAGGAGTCTCCTCTGCAGCTTGATCATCTTCCTCTGTTGATCTCTCTTTGCTGGAGGAAGAGAGGACTTCGGCATTTGGGGCGGAAGATGTTGGAACATCTTTCTCAACATCAGGCACAGAAGCATTTGGGGTGGAAGATGTTGGAACATCTTCATCAGCATCAGGAACAGAGGCATTTTTCAGAATGTTACTCACAATACTGCGGATCTTCTTATCCATCTCTGTGTCTACTTCCCTAGGACTTGTTGCAAGGCTAGGGTTTTCAGAAATCTTCACACCCTGTTGTCGTTTGGGAACCAGTTTTTCAGGAACAGGGGCTTGACCAGGAATCATCTGTATGGGTTGGATATGGAATTCAGGTTGTTCCTGGATTGATGGCGCTTTGGTGGATGATGGGGATGATGGTACAGAGGGTGAACCAGGAGCTGAAGTTTCTTTTGGTGAGGTAGCCATGGAAAAGCAGAGCGTTTGGAATGGTTTCGCAAATTTCTGAGAGCTGTTGAGGAATGCTGAAAACGAGATTACCACGAAAATATAAGTTTGAATGAGGAATGTAGAGGGACGTGTGAAGCAACGGTCGAATTTGTTTTGGCTTAGTAGTGAACGTGCTATTAATGTTAAGTGAGACGTTTGAGCACGTTCAGATAGCAGTAGCTGCTATAATTCCTCTAGCAGACAAATGCCCAGCTTACCCCTCAGTTTTTCAAACTGATTTGCATCCAATGCCTTTGTGAAAATATCTGCTATTTGTTCCTCAGTGTCAACATGCTCCAGTGTGATAACTTTATCATCAACAAGCTCTCTGATATAGTGATGTCTAATGTCAATGTGCTTGGTTCTGCTGTGTTGCACAGGATTTTTAGAAATATTAATAGCACTCAGGTTGTCACAGTATAATGTCATGACATCTTGTTCGACATTGTACTCCTTCAGCATCTGCTTCATCCAAACTAGTTGTGAACAGCTGCTTCCTGCTGCAATATACTCTGCTTCAGCAGTAGATAGGGACACACAGTTTTGCTTCTTGCTGAACCATGAAATAAGATTGTTCCCCAAATAGAAACATCCACCAGAAGTGCTTTTTCTGTCATCTGCACTTCCAGCCCAATCAGCATCACAATACCCAACCAGCATTGAATCTGAACAATGACAGTACATAATCCCATAGTCACTGGTGCCATTTACATATTTCAGGATTCTCTTTACTTGATTCAAGTGACTTATCTTAGGATTGGCTTGATATCTTGCACAAACACCTACTGCATAGGTGATGTCAGGTCTGCTAGTTGTTAAGTATAGTAAGCTCCCAATCATGCTTCTGTACAGACTTTGATCAACACTGGTGCCAGCTTCATCCTTTGACAGCTTCAAGTGAGTAGGTGCAGGTGTTCTTTTATGGCTGGCATTTTCCATCCCAAACTTCTTGACAATGTTCTTTGCATACTTGCTTTGTGAGAGGAATATGGAGTCTTCCATCTGCTTCACTTGGAGTCCCAGAAAATAAGTCAGCTCTCCAACAAGACTCATCTCAAATTCAGATTGCATCTGTTGGACAAAATGTCGAAGCATCTCATTCGACATCCCTCCAAACACAATGTCATCAACATATATCTGTGCTATCATCAAGTTTTCAGCATCTTGTTTGACAAAGAGAGTCTTGTCAATTCCTCCCTTCCTATACCCTTGCTGAGTAAGGAACTCTGTTAGCCTTTCATACCAAGCTCTTGGAGCTTGCTTCAATCCATAGAGAGCCTTCTTGAGCCTGTATACATGATCTGGATGAGCTGGATCTACAAATCCCTTTGGCTGCTCCACATAGGCTTCTTCATTCAGGTATCCATTCAGAAATGCGCTCTTCACATCCATTTGGTACAGCTTGAATTTGAGGATGCAAGCTACACCAAGTAACAATCTGATGGACTCAAGTCTAGCAACTGGGGCGAATGTTTCATCAAAGTCTACACCTTCAATCTGAGTGTAGCCTTGAGCAACAAGTCTGGCCTTGTTTCTGGTTATAACACCTTCTTCATCGGTTTTGTTCTTGAAGATCCACTTGGTGCCAATCACATTAGTTCCCTCGGGTCTCGGAACTAGCTCCCAGACTTCATTCCTTTTGAATTGCTCCAATTCTTCTTGCATAGCATTGATCCAGAACTCATCAGCCAGTGCTTCTTTCACATTCTTGGGCTCAATTTTGGAGACAAAACATGAGTTGGAGACAATCTCAATCTCCCTTGATCTTGTAGTGACTCCTCTGTTTGGATCTCCTATAATCAGCTCCTTGGGGTGCATCTTCTGGATTCTAATGGAGGGTCCCTTGTCGGGTTGGTTGATGTTTGATTCATCTGTAGCAGAATCAGAGTTTTCTGCATTCTCTGCACTTTTAGCTGTATCTGCTACATTGTCTCCCGATGTTCTGACATCTTCTTCGACATCCTTCTTTCTTGCTGGAGTTAGATCATCAACAACCACATTGATGGATTCCATCACAGTTCTGGTTCTGGAGTTGAATACTCTATATGCTCTGCTGTTTGTAGAGTATCCCAGGAATATTCCTGCATCACTCTTGGGATCCATCTTTCTCCTTTGCTCTCTATCTGCCAAAATGTAACATGGGCTTCCAAAGATGTGAAAGTGCTTGACAGTTGGCTTCCTCCCTTTCCAGATTTCATACAGTGTGGTTGAAGTCCCTCTTCTAAGTGTGACTCTGTTGTGGATATAGCATGCTGTGTTCATGGCTTCAGCCCAGAGATTATAGGGAAGTTCTTTGGCATGAAGCATGACCCTAGCAGCCTCTTGCAAAGTCCTATTTTTCCTTTCAACTATGCCATTTTGCTGTGGTGTAATGGCTGCAGAGAACTCATGAGTGATGCCTTCAGATGTGCAGTATTCAGTAAACTTGCTATTTTCAAACTCTCTGCCATGGTCACTCCTGATTCTCTTGATCACACAGTCTTTTTCTCTTTGAAGTCTTAGACTCAACTCCTTGAATACTTCAAAGGTGTCTGATTTTTCTCTGATAAAGTTGACCCAGGTAAATCTGGAGAAATCATCCACAACAACATAGGCATACCTCTTTCCTCCAAGGCTTTCAACTTGCATAGGCCCCATCAAGTCCATGTGAAGTAGTTCCAGCACCCTGGAAGTGGTCTGATGTTGAAGCTTCTGGTGGGACATCTTGACTTGCTTTCCAATCTGACATTCACCACAGATTCTGCCTTCTTCTATTTTCAGATTGGGAATGCCTCTAACAGCACCTTTGTCAATGATTTTCTTCATGCCTCTTAAGTGCAGATGTCCAAATCTTTGATGCCATATTCTGACTTCATCTTCTCTGGAGAATAGACATGTGGAGGAGTAACTGGTTTCTTGAGGTGTCCATAGGTAACAGTTGTCCTTTGATCTGCTGCCCTTCATTAGGACTTCACTTTTCTCATTTGTCACTAAGCAGTCTGACTTTGTGAAGTTTACATTGAATCCTTCATCACACAGCTGACTGATGCTGATCAAGTTTGCAGTCAGTCCCTTCACCAGCAGTACTTTGTCCAGACTAGGAAGTCCATCATGGACTAGCTTTCCCATTCCAGTGATCTTTCCTTTAGAGCCATCTCCAAATGTCACATAGCTAGTGGAGCAAGGTTCAATGTTCACCAGGAATTCTTTAACTCCTGTCATGTGTCTGGAACAACCGCTATCTAGGTACCAATCTTCCTTAGCTGATGCTCTAAGTGAAGTATGAACAACAAGACTAACAGTCTTGTGTTTTGGAACCCACATCATCTTCCTTCCACTGCTGCTATTTTGAGTTCCATGACGTGGATGACCATGTAAATGATAGCAAAAGGGCTTTATGTGACCATACTTGCCACAGTAGTGACACCTCCAATTCTTTCTTTTGCTCCTTTTCTGCTGCGTTCCATGATGTCGAGACCGATGTTGTGACATCGTGGCTCCAGTGCTGTTTTTGGCAGGAACAAATTCTGTCATGGTTGTTCTGCCAGCAGACTTAGGATTAAATCCAAGTCCTCTCTGGTTTCCAACATTCTTTCCAAGCTGTAGCACCTCATCAAGCGTATCTGAGCCTTTATTCAGCATCTTTATTGATTTTGTCATGTTTTCCAGTTTAGAGTTCAGAAAACCAACTTCTCCTTTAAGCTCAGAGATCTCCTCTTCATGTGCCTCCTTTTCAGCCTCCAGATTTGCAATGACCTTCTTCAGTTGTGCTTCTTGCTGAAGAATCTTCTCACTTTTGATGCATAGTTCTCTATAGGATGTAGCAAGCTCATCAAAAGTGATTTCACTGTCTGTATCACTTGAATCTTCAGCAGATTCAAATCTCCCAGTGAGTGCATTCACATCTCTGTCAGAATCACTTTCTTGTTCACTCTCTGTATCATCAGACCGACATACAGAGAGTCCTTTCCTCTGCTTCTTGAGATGAGTGGGACATTCAGCTTTGATGTGTCCATAGCCTTCACACCCATGGCATTGAACTCCTTTGCTGTGACTGGGCTTTTCATCTGACCTTTTCTGGTATTCACTACCTTTCTGATGTCGAAAGGGATGTTCCGGACATGTGGTTTCTGCCTCCTGTCCATTCTGTTCATCACTTTGTTGAACTGTTTTCCAAGGAGCACAACTGCGTTAGTCAGACCTTCATCAGTGTCCAGGTCATACTCATCTTCTTCTCCTTCATCATTGGACACGAAAGCCAGATTCTTGCTCTTTTTTTCAGCCCTATCCGAGAGTCCTAGCTCAAAGGTTTGAAGGGAACCAATGAGTTCATCTACTCTCATGTTGCAAATGTCTTGGGCCTCCTCTATTGCAGTGACTTTCATGTCAAATCTCTTAGGTAAGGATCTGAGGATCTTTCTCACCAGCTTTTCATCTGTCATTCTCTCTCCCAAGGCAGTGCAAGCATTGGCAATTTCAAGAATGTTCATGTGGAAGTCATGAATACATTCTTCCTCCTTCATCTTCAGATTTTCGAATTTTGTAGCCAAGAGTTGCAATCTGGACATCTTCACTTTGGAGGTTCCTTCATGAGTGGTTTTCAGGATCTCCCATGCATCTTTGGCCACTGTGCATGTGTTGATCAGTCTGAAGATATTCTTGTCAACTCCATTGAATAGAGCATTCAAAGCTTTGGAGTTTCCAAGTGCCAATTCGTCTTCTTCTTTAGTCCAGTCTTCTTCTGGCTTCAATCCATCAGTGGGCTTTCCTTCTGTGTCCAGCATCTTGGGATGTTCCCAGCCTTTGATGACAGCTTTCCAGGTTCTGCTATCCAGTGATTTGAGGAAGGCCACCATCCTTGCTTTCCAGTATTCATAGTTGGTTCCATCCAGAATTGGTGGTCTGTTCACTGGTCCTCCTTCTTTCTCCATGTTCATCAGAATTTATCTCCCTAGGTCTCACTCAGTGATTTCGAGTGCCCGCTCTGATACCAATTGAAATTCTGATACCAATGCCAGATGTCGTACAGGATGTCACGACATCACGCTTCAGAACATGCAGATTATCTCTGAGTGTATGAACAGATTAAACAAGTAAATAACACAAGAGAATTGTTAACCCAGTTCGGTGCAACCTCACCTACATCTGGGGGCTACCAAGCCAGGGAGGAAATCCACTAAAATAGTGTTAGTTCAAGGTCTAACAGCCACTGTTTACAACCTTCTCACCTAACCACTACCCGTGCGACCTCTACCTAAGAGCCACTCTTAGATATGAGAACCCCTCTCACTCCCTCTCAAACACTCTCCCGTGTTTACAATTAAATCAAGGACACTCCAGAGATTGCTCTCTGAACAAAAGAGATCAACTCTACACACTAGAGATCAACTCTACACACTCAGGTCCAACACTTGATGTTAGGGTACCATCAAGGTGGCTCACAAAACACTCAAGTCCCAAAACTCACAAAACAACTCTTCAATCCCGGACTTGGTACAGAACTCGTGCAGCCTCCATGTTTTTATAGCAGTGTGTGGGTCTGGGCTGCAACAGCTTGTGCTGGATGAGATCTATCATTCTTCCTGAAAATCTGCACTTAAAGAACTAAAAGATAATGTTTGATCTTTTAGTTTTTATCTTTAATCTTTAATCCCTGAACGAACTCTTCTAGTTTTTAATTCGAACTTTAATTATCTTTTAATTCGTTCCTAAAGACAGATCATCTAATCTCTTGCTAACTGCACAATAATCTGTTAAAGATATAACAGATTTATATGTCCAGTATTTTCGGGCAAGATGTCCTGGACATCGTATCCGACATCGTGGATCCTGCAACTTCAATGCTTTTAGCAACTCCAGTATTTTCGGGCAGGATGTCCTGGACATTGTATCCGACATCGTGGATCCTGCAGCTTCAATGCTTTTAGCAATTCCAGTATTTTCAGGCAGGATGTCCTGGACATTGTATCCGACATCGTGAATCCTGCAGCTTCAATTCTTCATTTGACACTTTATCTTGCCTTGTGCATTGTGCAGCCCGATCTTATTCTTTGACATAATGTTGGACATCATGTGCAGCAACTCTAGCTTTCCTTCATTGTCTAAGTGCTTATGTTTTAACAAAATCTTAGCCAATCTTTTAAAGCTTAGTAAAGCTAAGCACTAACAGAACAGCTCAACAAAACCCCGGCTAGGGTCTCGCTGTTGGAGTTACTTATGAGCTCCGAGCCTCATCGGGCTCTGCTAGTAAAAGTGCTGAACGAGGCTCACGTGGCCCAAGATATCTCGGTAGAAGGTTTCGGAGGGCTGGTCAACAATATCACTGCCAACAACTATCTTGCCTTCGCCGAAGAAGAAATCCCCGCCGAGGGGAGAGGGCATAATAAGGCTTTACACGTATCAGTCAAGTGTATGGACCATATCGTAGCCAAGGTGCTCATCGATAATGGTTCCAGTTTAAACGTGATGCCTAAGAGCACTTTGGAGAAGTTACCATTCAATGCTTCCCACTTAAAACCAAGTTCAATGGTGGTTCGGGCCTTCGACGGCACTCGCCGAGAGGTTAGGGGAGAGATCGATCTCCCAGTACAAATAGGCCCTCACACCTGTCAAGTCACCTTCCAAATAATGGATATTAACCCCCCCTACAGCTGCCTGTTGGGGCGCCCGTGGATCCACTCAATGGGAGTTGTGCCTTCTACACTCCACCAAAAGCTGAAATTCGTAGTGGAGGGGCACTTGGTCATCGTGTCAGGCGAGGAAGATATCTTGGTAAGCTGCCCATCCTCCATGCCTTATGTGGAAGCCGCAGAAGAATCGTTAGAAACTGCTTTCCAGTCTTTTGAGGTGGTCAGCATTTCCTCCGTGGACTCCCTCTTTGGGCAGCCTTGTCTGTCCGATGCAGCGGTAATGATGGCCCGAGTTATGTTGGGGAACGGTTATGAACCCGAGATGGGTTTAGGAAAAAACAACGGCGGCATAACTAGCCTGATAAATACCCAAGGAAATCGTGGGAAGTATGGTTTAGGCTATAAGCCCACTCAGGCGGACATGAAAAGAAGCATCGCGGGAAGGAAGAACAATGGTCAAAGTTCGCGTTGGAGACAAGAAGGTGAAGGAAGCCCGCCCTGCCACATAAATAGAAGCTTTATAAGCGCGGGTTCGGGAGACAAAGGTCAAGCGTTCGCGATATGCGAAGATGATATTCCGAGTACTTTGGATTTGGTACGACCATGCCCTCCTGATTTCCAGCTGGGAAATTGGAGAGTGGAGGAACGCCCCGGCATTTACGCAACAAGCATAATGTAAACCTTTACGGTTTTAAAAGCTCTATAGTTGGGCCTAGGCTTTAGAGTTTTTCCTTTTGTTAAGGCTTTGTGTCTTTTGTTTTTGAATTTATAATACAAGGATCTTTCTTCATCTGTTCCTGGTCTCTACCCATTCTCATTCATTTGCATGTTTACTTCTTTTTCTGAAACGACAGATCCGATGACGAGTCCCCCGAAGGTACTAATACCTGGGACCCGTCTATCGACTTCGAGCATGAAATGAATCAAACGGAAGATGAAGGAAATGAGGATGTGGGACTTCCCCCAGAACTAGAAAGAATGGTCGCCCATGAGGACCAAGAAATGGGGCCTCATCAAGAAGAAACAGAGCTGGTAGACTTAGGAATTGGCAGTGGAAAGAGGGAAGTAAAGATAGGTACAGGTATTACCGCACCTATCCGTGAAGAATTAATAATCCTGCTAAAAGACTACCAAGACATCTTTGCTTGGTCATACCAAGATATGCCCGGTTTGAGTTCTGACATTGTACAGCACCGATTACCTCTAAATCCCGAGTGTTCCCCGGTAAAACAGAAACTGAGGAGGATGAAGCCCGAAACATCCTTGAAGATAAAAGAAGAAGTGAAGAAGCAATTTGACGCTGGATTTCTGGCCGTCGCTCGGTATCCAGAATGGGTTGCCAACATCGTACCAGTTCCTAAAAAAGATGGGAAAGTACGAATGTGTGTAGATTATCGGGACCTGAATCGGGCCAGTCCCAAGGACAATTTTCCTTTACCACACATCGATATCCTCGTAGATAACACGGCCAATTTTGCTTTATTTTCCTTCATGGACGGTTTCTCTGGTTACAATCAGATAAAGATGGCGCCCGAGGATATGGAAAAGACTACTTTCGTCACCCTGTGGGGAACGTTCTGTTACAAGGTGATGTCCTTTGGACTCAAGAATGCCGGGGCAACTTATCAACGGGCCATGGTAGCTTTGTTCCATGATATGATGCATCAAGAGATCGAGGTCTACGTGGATGACATAATTGCTAAATCTAAATCCGAGGAAGAACACCTTGTCAACCTGCGGAAATTGTTCGAAAGGCTTAAGAAATATCAATTAAGGTTGAACCCCGCTAAGTGTACCTTTGGGGTCAAATCAGGGAAATTGCTTGGTTTCATTGTAAGCCAGAAAGGGATAGAGGTAGACCCCGAAAAAGTGAAGGCTATCCTTGAGATGCCAGAACCCCATACAGAGAGGCAAGTCCGAGGTTTCCTGGGGCGCTTGAATTATATTGCCAGATTCATATCGCAGCTCACCGCCATTTGTGAGCCGTTGTTTAAACTCTTGCGCAAAAACCAAACTGATTGGTGGAATGAGGATTGCCAAGAGGCTTTTAGAAGGATAAAAAAGTGCCTAATGAATCCTCCCGTGCTTATGCCACCGGTACCTGGAAGGCCTCTCATTTTGTACATGACAATCTTGGACGAGTCAATGGGGTGTATGCTGGGGCAACATGACGAATCCGGGAAGAAAGAGCGCGCTGTTTACTACCTAAGTAAGAAGTTCACGACCTGTGAGATGAATTACTCCTTGCTCAAAAGAACGTGTTGTGCTTTAGTATGGGCATCCCATCGCCTAAGGCAGTACATGCTGAGCCATACTACCTGGTTGATATCCAAAATGGACCCGGTTAAGTACATCTTTGAAAAGCCAGCTCTCACAGGACGAATCGCCCGGTGGCAAGTCTTGCTATCTGAGTTTGATATAGTCTACGTCACCCAAAAGGCGATAAAAGGAAGCGCTTTGGCAGATTATTTGGCTCAACAGCCTCTTAACGACTACCAGCCCATGCATCCGGAATTCCCGGATGAGGACATCATGGCCTTGTTCGAGGAAAAGTCGGACGAAGATTGGGACAAATGGACTGTATGGTTTGACGGAGCGTCAAACATTCTAGGTCATGGCGTTGGGGCAGTGTTGGTCTCTCCGGACAATCAATGTGTACCTTTCACAGCCAGGTTAGGATTCGACTGCACCAACAACATGGCCGAATATGAAGCATGTGCCCTAGTCGTCCAGGCAGCAATTGACTCCAATGTCAAACTACTCAAGGTGTACGGCGACTCATCGTTGGTAATCCATCAGCTGAGAGAGGAATGGGAAACTAGAGATCCCAAGCTGATACCCTACAAAGCCTATATCAAGGAATTGGCTAAGACTTTCGATGAGATCTCCTTCCATCATGTTCCCCGCGAGGAAAATCAAATGGCGGATGCACTTGCTATGTTGGCGTCTATGTTCTAGCTAACACCGCACGGGGATCTACCCTACATTGAATTTTGGTGTCGTGGCAAACCCGCACATTGTTGCCAAGTGGAAGAGGAACGGGACGGAAAGCCTTGGTATTACGACATCAAGCGATATGTCGTAAGCAAAGAATACCCGCCAGAGATTGCCGACAACGATAAAAGGACATTGAGGAGGTTGGTAGCCGGTTTCTTCATGAGCGGAAGCATACTGTATAAAAGAAATCACGACATGACACTCCTGCGGTGTGTGGATGCCAAGGAGGCAAATCACATGATCGAAGAAGTCCATGAGGGCTCGTTTGGAACGCACGCCAACGGACATGCTATGGCCAGGAAGATCCTAAGAGCAGGTTATTACTGGCTTACCATGGAAAGTGATTGTTGTGTCCATGTGAGGAAGTGCCACAAATGTCAAGCATTCGCAGATAATGTCAATGCCCCACCACATCCTTTGAATGTCATGTCCGCCCCTTGGCCTTTCTCCATGTGGGGAATAGATGTCATCGGGGCCATTGAGCCCAAGGCCTCGAATGGTCATCGCTTCATCCTCGTAGCGATAGATTATTTCACCAAGTGGGTCGAGGCGGCTTCATATACCAATGTCACGAGGAATGTGGTGGTCAGGTTCATTAAGAAAGAGATCATCTGCCGATATGGTTTGCCAAGGAAGATTATCACGGACAACGGCACCAACCTGAATAATAAGATGATGGCAGAAATGTGCAAGGAGTTTAAAATCCAGCATCACAATTCCACGCCCTACCGGCCAAAGATGAATGGAGCCGTGGAAGCGGCCAATAAGAATATCAAAAAGATTATCCAAAAGATGACCGTGTCATACAAGGATTGGCACGAGATGCTCCCATTCGCGTTACACGGTTACCGGACTTCAGTGCGAACGTCAACTGGGGCAACGCCGTTCTCATTGGTATATGGGATGGAGGCTGTGTTACCGTTTGAGGTAGAAGTCCCGTCATTAAGGATCTTGGCAGAATCCGGATTAAAGGAATCAGAGTGGGCTCAAACACGCTACGATCAGCTCAACCTCATTGAGGGTAAGCGCTTAACGGCCATGAGTCATGGGCGCTTATACCAGCAAAGAATGAAGAGTGCATTCGACAAGAAAGTACGCTTACGCAAGTTCCATGAGGGAGACCTTGTGCTAAAGAAAATGTCCCATGCTGTCAAGGACCATCGAGGGAAATGGGCCCCGAACTACGAAGGGCCTTTTGTTGTGAAGAGGGCTTTTTCCGGAGGAGCCCTGGTGCTTACCAACATGGATGGTGAAGAGCTACCTTCACCCGTGAACTCTGATGTCGTCAAACAATATTATGCTTAGAAGCTGGGGCAATTAAGGATGTCGCTGCATGTTCTTTATCTTTATGCGTTTTCTGGATTTCCCCCAGGGATTTCCTGTCTGTTGTATCTCTCGTTACAATCTTTCAAAGAAATGAACGTGGATTCGAGGCTTTTAGTCCTCACGTTAGTTTCACACCTTGCGTTAATCTGTGATCACCTGAGCCCTTCCGCTCAGTTCATGGGATCCCCCAAGCGCTTAATTAGAATTGAACCTGAACCAACTTTCCCTAAATTTTCTACGTTTGAAAACATTCATGCATACACATACGCATGTATATTGTTGTGGTAAAACAGGGGCAGGATCACCTTGGGCTACCTTCTGGAGTAGAGACGAAACATGAACGGCAGAAACCAATCAAGGTAGGGTAATGACGCGGTCAAGATTGGCCATACCTGGTTGTTTATTACTTGCAGGTACTTAAGGACGAACGCAAGTGGGGATGGGGTCACGACCGACCGATCGTTGCCCTTCTCTGTGCGAAACAAGCAGAGAATGTCGCTGCAAGGCAGCCCCGTATCCTTTGTATTTTGCAGCTTTCTTTTACTTTTTGTTTGTTTTAAAAAGTAAAAAAAATAAGTAATCAACGCCTAATTCTAACCTAAGTAAGTTCAAGTTAGGCAAGATGCTAATCCATGAGAAGGGAGGGGACATGGTTAATATTCCCCTCAAAAAAAAAAAAAAAATGTGCAGGTTAGCTCGCCTGGGCGAGCCACCCCTGCACCAAATTATAAGAATGACGAAAGGGGGGGCGTTTTAACATTCAAAAACTTCTTTTCCCCCCTTTCAAAAGCCCTACCCACGGGATTGACGAATTTGCAGCCCCAGGGTCATCATTTTTCGCGTTTTTTGATTCCGTTTTGCGCTTTTGTTCATCACCAACAAGTAAGTGTTCCATCCCTAAGCTTTCTAGCTTTTCATTGGTGTATTTTGATCTCCTTTTGGTGCTCTAAATTGTGGGAATGTGTTTGAATATGTGGGGCAATTTTGGTTTGTTTTCTTGCTTGATTAGGTTGAATTGGGGGTTTGTATTGGATGGCCCTAGGCCTATAATGCATTTTGAAACAATGGGACATGCCACATTGTCCCCGTTCTCTTGCTATTGACGCCTAAACGCGCGCCCACCAAGTGTTCGGTGAAATGCCTCAATGGCATTAGCGCGTGACTTTTGTAAGGAAACAACCCATGGGGCATCTTGGTTTGTACATATTTTCTATTTTTGGGATATGTATTCATTCCCGAAAAAGGCTAGAGTAATTGCCCCACATATATCCTAGGCCTAGGAACTAAAATTTTATGCAAAAAGAACACAAGAGGAGGTGCATATTGGGTAAAGTTACCCTTTTTGGCCAGCAATCAGCTATGGGCCACACTACAATATTTTCCCTACGCCTAGATGTTTAGGAATTTTGCTCGTCATGAATGTGTTGGTTTAGAATAGGTAGCAAGATACCTTTGGCAATTTACACTTTGGGTATGATAGCAAGATACTTGGATGTATGTATATATAATTTTTGGTAGTCAAAATGTCTCACAAAAAATATATATAAATATGTTGCATGTTATGTGAAGAAACCATATTACAAAAAATATATACCTTTTAATTTGAATACAATTTTAGTCAGCAAAGGAAAATATGCTTGAATTTGCATGCGGCTTTAGGTAGCAAAAACTTGAAAAAAAAAAGGCATGAAATGTAGCACCTTATTGTGTAGGTAGTCAAGATTCATCGTGAAGTTTGTATATGTATAGGTATTAGAAATACCAAGATGAGCGCATGTGCAATTTTTGGTACCCCGAAATGCTTTGAGTATGCATGTATGTAAATTTAGCCAAGGAGGCGTGTGTGATGTAAATAACAAATACACCTTGGAAGTACATGTAAATAATCTAGGTAATGAAGCTACCTTGATTGTATATGGGTGCATTTTTCTTAGTTAATAGGATGTCTTGTGCAAGTGAACGTTCGTAGGGAAATATGCGCATAAGCTTGCTCTAAATTTACATTGATGTTTGTATTTATGGGAGGAGGTTGTATGTCATTTTTGTTTTAAGAGTAGTGTCCCACTGGTAAAACTGACTTTCCAAATGTTTGCCTTCGCAGGAAATGGCCCCGAGGAAGCTCGCCTCAAAGAGGTCCAGGAAGGACAAGGCAGCCGAAGGAACTAGTTCCGCTCCGGAGTATGATAGTCACCGCTTTAGGAGTGCTGTACACCAGCAGCGCTTCGAGGCCATCAAGGGATGGTCGTTTCTCCGGGAGCGACGCGTGCAGCTCAGGGACGACGAGTATGCTGATTTCCAGGAGGAAATAGGGCGCCGGCGGTGGGCACCACTGGTTACTCCTATGGCCAAGTTTGATCCAGAAATAGTCCTTGAGTTTTATGCCAATGCTTGGCCAACAGAGGAGGGCGTGCGTGACATGAGATCCTGGGTAAGGGGTCAGTGGATCCCGTTTGATGCCGACGCTATCGGCCAACTCCTAGGATATCCGTTGGTGTTGGAAGAGGGCCAGGAATGTGAGTATGGCCAGACGAGGAACCGGTCTGACGGGTTCGATGAGGAGGCCATCGCCCAGCTGCTATGTATACCGGGACAGGATTTTGCCCGGACTGCTGCAGGGAGGCGAGTGCGAATCATGCGCACCAACATGACCACCCTGACCCAGATATGGATGACGTTGCTCCTCAGCAACATCCTGCCCACCGATCATAATTCCGACCTCCCCATGCCGAAGTGCCAGCTGGTGTACGCCATCCTGACACGGATGAGCATCCATGTGGCTCAGTTGATCGCTGATGCCATCTATATTTTTGCAGGTATGGCGCCCACTAGGCACCCTTTGGACCCAGATAAGTCCAACAGGGCCCTGGGATTCCCCGCACTGATCACAGGACTCTGCCAGTCGTTCGGAGTCCCCGTTGCACCTACCAAGGTGATTCGGCCGCCCATCACCCGGGCTTTTATTGAGAAGTACTGTACCCAGAGACAGGCTCAGGGTGATGCTCCACAGGCCGCAGGCGCGCCCCCACCACCTCATCAGGCTGGCCAGGCTGGGGCATTTGACATGGAGCAGTATTTACGGCATTTGGTTCACCAGCAGGCGGCCAACCACCGAGCACATGTACGGACCCATGATTGTCTGTACCAGATGAGCCTTAGCATGCAGAGCCAGGGCTTCGCTTCTTTTTCATGCCCTACTCCAGACCAGTTTAGGGCAGAGGTTGCATGGCCCGGAGATTGGCCCGAGGCCCAAGCAGGAGGTGCACCCCCAGAAGCTCCCGGCGATGGAGAAGAAGCCCACGAGGATGAGGAGATGGCCGATTTGCTTGACTTCTTGGGAGGGAGTGGAGATACGTGACTGGGAGATCCCCAGATTCATGTTTTCTTTCATATTTCTTTTGTCATTTTTATTCTATGTTATTGTTTTGACTTGAGAGACTAATGTTTGTTTTTGTTGTTTCGATTGTCATTTGTACAGCGCATACATTTTTGTTTAGATTGTTGCGTTAGTATTTATATATCATTACTATCGATGATGTTTGAAATTCTGGAACCGTGTAGAGTTCTTCGTTTAGGAACATCGTCCAAAAGTATATATGTAAAATAAACAAAAAAAAAATCATGATAAAAATAAAAATAGAAAAGAAAAGAAAATGAAATGGAAAAGAGAACATAAGAAAAAAGAAGAAGGCAAGTAAGGAAAAAGGTGGAAAAAGAGAAAATAAGTTGTCTAGCTAAAAACCGACATGCTTTTGAAAAGAGATGATTTCCAACTCTTCTTCGAAAAAAAATTCATTGATCATAACCGATTTTTGAAGAGAAAAAAACGTGTCTACACCTGAAGGGTGAATGCTGTGAAATTTCCCCGGACGCCCGAAATGGACCCGGATGAATGCACAAATTGATAAAAGAACATATTTTTGAAACATTGGGTTGATTTAAAATAGAGGAAATGAATCCTGAGCCCTAGCATCACATGACCATAAAAGTTTGACACTTGAGTGTCCATATAGGTGCATGCGTGGCCAGTTTTGCATAAAGTTTCTAAATCATCAGTTTTGCATTTGTGTCATGGAAATAATGTGGGGCATCCCTTTTATCCTTGAACCAAACCAAACCCCGACATGTATCATGTCTAGCCATTCTACAAACCTTGAGCCAAAATCCTGACTCACCATAAACCTTGACCTAGGGTGAGAATGTCAATCCTTACCCTCGGAAGCAAAAAAGAAAAGAAGGAAAATTTCCAATCAAAGAGAAAGCAAAAAAAAAAAGAAAGGAAATTCCCAATCAAAGAGTGGGAGAAAGCAAAAAGAAAAGAAAGAAAATTCCCAATCAAAGAATGGGAGAAAGTAAAAAAAAAAAAAAGAAGAAGAAGAAGAAGAAGGAAAGAAAGCCCCTGATCGGGGATCGAAGGAAAAACAAAAGAAATATGCAGAGAGGTCTTTGGACCGGACAATATCTGAACAATACAGAATTGTCACCAAATGAACGAAAAAAGAAGGAAAGGGAACCACGACCTAAAATAGTCTTCTCCCTTTGATTACCAACCAAAATCCCGTGCGCTAGCGACTTTTTTTTTCTCGCCCCGCACTAAACAAAAACAGAAAAAGAAAAAAAGCCAGAAAAATCAAAAGCCAAAAACACACAAAAGCCGAAAAACTCCCCAAAAGAACCCATTCCCAAGGGAAGTCCTATTTGATCCATGATCACGCATGTAATTTTTGATTTGATAGGAAATAATTTGCAAAGTCAAGTCATGACATATCTATGGTTCGGAATTAGGATGAAACACTTACCTGTGCGAGATTGATACACTTTGAGTGGATTTCTTCTATTTTTGTCGAACCCAGTGTTTCCTCTAAATGGTCATTTAGAAACGAAATGCTAACATCCAAAATCTCATTTATGGTTATGGGAGATTTCATCAGCAGACTCTCCTTCCCCGGTAGACGCATTGTTTTTCACTCAAAAAGCATATGCTGCTCTAAATCAGTTGGAATATTTGTCTCTTTGCTAAAGCATGTTTGCATTTTAGTGGAGAAAACACCGAGACTTTTTCAAGTCTAACAAGTTATCCAGAACTACGTAGGTCTGAGTTCCTCATTGGAGGATACGTAGGAGCAAGAGCCTCGCTTTTGTCGACCACACCGCCTTTTGTTGCCATGACCCAAGAGCTGGTATCCCGCGGAGACACCTTACGGTTATCCGCACCTCGTCATTCAGTGACCCCAAGTGTGATTGACGAGCAGAGGCCAATGTGGTCATCTGCGCCCTTTCCGGAGATGTCAGCATTTTCCGATGGAGACTTTTCAAGTCTCACAAGTTATCCAGAACTACGTAGGTCTGAGTTCCTCATTAGAGGATACGTAGGAGCAAGAGCCTTGCTTTTGTCGGCCGCCCCATAATCTTTGTCATACTGACCCTGAGGTCATGTGACATGCACCCTTGTATCATCCAGAGGCGGCGGGCCCGATGATACGCGGAGATACCTTACGGTTATCCGCACCCCTTTGTCATCCAGAGGCGGCGGGCCCGATGACAAGCAGAGACCAAGTTTGGTCATTCTGCACCCTTGTATCATCCAGAGGCGGCGGGCCCGATGATACGCGGAGATACCTTACGGTTATCCGCACCCTTTTGTCATCCAGAGGCGGCGGGCCCGATGACAAGCAGAGACCAAATTTGGTCATTCTGCACCCTTGTATCATCCAGAGGCGGCGGGCCCGATGATACGCGGAGATACCTTACGGTTATCCGCACCCTTTTGTCATCCAGAGGCGGCGGGCCCGATGACAAGCAGAGACCAAGTTTGGTCATTCTGCACCCTTGTATCATCCAGAGGCGGCGGGCCCGATGATACGCGGAGATACCTTACGGTTATCCGCACCCTTTTGTCATCCAGAGGCGGCGGGCCCGATGACAAGCAGAGACCAAGTTTGGTCATTCTGCACCCTTGTATCATCCAGAGGCGGCGGGCCCGATGATACGCGGAGATACCTTACGGTTATCCGCACCCTTTTGTCATCCAGAGGCGGCGGGCCCGATGACAAGCAGAGACCAAGTTTGGTCATTCTGCACCTTTGTATCATCCAGAGGCGGCGGGCCCGATGATACGCGGAGATACCTTACGGTTATCCGCACCCTTTTGTCATCCAGAGGCGGCGGGCCCGATGACAAGCAGAGACCAAGTTTGGTCATTCTGCACCCTTGTATCATCCAGAGGCGGCGGGCCCGATGATACGCGGAGATACCTTACGGTTATCCGCACCCTTTTGTCTTCCAGAGGCGGCGGGCCCGATGACAAGCAGAGACCAAATTTGGTCATTCTGCACCCTTGTATCATCCAGAGGCGGCGGGCCCGATGATACGCGGAGATACCTTACGGTTATCCGCACCCTTTTGTCATCCAGAGGCGGCGGGCCCGATGACAAGCGGAGACCAAATTTGGTCATTCTGGACCCTTGTATCATCCAGAGGCGGCGGGCCCGATGATACGCGGAGATACCTTACGGTTATCCGCACCCTTTTGTCATCCAGAGGCGGCGGGCCCAATGACAAGCAGAGACCAAATTTGGTCATTCTGCACCCTTGTATCATCCAGAGGCGGCGGGCCCGATGATACGCGGAAATACCCGAGTGGTTATCCGTATAAACATTCTTTTGCTATCTGTAAGACAGAACGCTTGATAGCATGCAGAGGCTGACATAGTCTTCTGCACCTTTTGTTCCTCCGGGAACAACAAGTCATTTGCATGTGGAGATTTTATGGTCACCCGCGACTCTCGTCAACCGAGAGGAGCGAAATTAGTGTCATACACTAATTTTTGTCCGGGGACCTTTGCTTGATGACATGCGACCTTTCTTTGGTCCTTGTGAGGTGCTTGGCACCCATCATTAGGCAATTTGTGAAATTCCGGGAGCAACAAGTCATTTGCATGTGGAGATTTTATGGTCACCCGCGACTCTCGTCAAATCGAGAGGAACGAAATTAGTGTCTTATCTTTACTTTCCTTTTATCTCCAATAAAAGACAAGTAAAGAGGGGCAACTGTCATACCCTAATTTCGTCCGGGGACCTTTGCTTGATGACATGCGACCTTTCTTTGGTCCTTGTGAGGTGCTTGGCATCCATCATTAGGCAATTTGTGAAATTCCAGGACATGCTGAAAAACCAAAAAATATTGATGCACAATCCGTAAGTTTCCATGACACACCAAAAATCAAATGGACGCATCGTTGCATAATTAAGTGAGGTTCCGTAACATTCCGTAAGTCAAAAGGGGGATGATTATGTAATCCGCAAGGTTCCGTAACATTACGGAAAGAAAACAAGTATCGTTACGAAATTCGTAAGTTTCCGTAACTTTACGAAAAAAGAATCACCAAAAAAACAGCAGGGGGGGTGTACTTAGTAAAAATGGGGGTGCAAATAGCACCCAGGCCCACTTGGGCCCTCCAGAATATTCCTCCAGAAGGCTGTTGCTTCTGGAGGAAGCAACCTGGCTCGCCTGGGCGAGCTGGGCGGCAACCACCTCCCCTATTTTGCTATAAATAGGGGAGGAAGTGAAGAAGAAAAGGGTTCAGCCCCTTTGGCACTTCTCTCTCTTTCGAATTTGCTTGGAAAAATCGTTTCCGTGAAGAAAATCTAAGCCGAGGCGCTTCCGAAACGTTTCCGTAACGTTTTCCGTGAAGAATTTCGCAAAGGTTTCAACCGTTCTTCGACGTTCTTCATTCGTTCTTCATCGTTCTTCGATCTTCAACGAGTAAGTACCTCGAACCAAGCTTTTCGATTCATTCTATGTACCCGTAGTGGTCCACATTGTGTTTCGTGCATTTTTATTCTCGTTTTGTTTACTTTTTATACCCCCTGTTGACGTGCTTAAGCCATTTTACTTAAATCATTTCTCGCTTAACTTAAAAATAAAATAAATTTCCACCGAACGTTTGAATTGTATTATCCATTAACTTCGGTTAAAATAAATTCCGACCGTTCGGTCGTGCCGTAACCACGTTGGAAATCAAAAAGAGGTAAAAAATAATATAATAATCAAAAAGACATCTTTTAGTAAAATAAAGCGGAAAATCAATCGGACGTTTTCTCTTTGGGATTTCTCATTCTTAATCGAATTGATTAATAACTAAAGTGAAACTAAAGGCTAAAATCAATTCGCCTAGTCAAGCTCGTCCATAAAAATAGGCTTTTGAAGTTTGTCATTTCATTTTCTCACTAAGTAAAATGGATCATTTTTAAGGTCCAACGCCTTAAAATGATCACCTCTTAAAGTAAAAAAGAATCACTTGATAAGAAAGAACTACGTAGGTCTGATTTTCTCATCCCAATTGAGGAATACGTAGGAGCAAAGGGAAACACCCTTGTCGACCACAAAAAGAGAAAATATAAAAAGGGTATAAAGGATATAGAGACATAAAAAGGGAACATAAAAAATCAAAGTCATGTTTGCACATTCGATTAAAGGCTGCCGTCCCTTGGGGCGGACGTATGGGGTGCTAATACCTTCCCCGTGCGTAAATACAACTCCCGAACCTTTCACTTAAAAGTTCGTAGATCGCGTCTTTTCCGGTTTTTCCGACGTTTTCCTCAAATAAACGTTGGTGGCGACTCCGCGCGTATTCCTTTCGTGGAACACGCATCCCGCGAGTCACGCGTCGCCCTCCCGCCGAAGGGTAGGTTGCGACACATAGGACTCAACATCCTCGCCTTTATTTCTCATAGGACTCAACGTCCTTTGTCTTTATGCTTTCATAGGACTCAAAATCCTCGCCTTTATTTTTCCATAAGACTCATCATCCTCTGTCTTTATGCTTTCATAGGACTCAACGTCCTTGCCTTTATGTTTCCATAGGACTCAACATCCTCGCCTTTATTTTTCATAGGAATCAACGTCCTCTGCCTTTATGTTTCCATTGGACTCAACATCCACGCCTTAATGTTTCATAGGATTCAACGTCCTCTGTCTTTATGTTTTTGTAGGACTCAATGTCCTCACCTTTATGTTTTCATAGGACTCAACGTCCTCTGTCTTTATGTTTCCATAGGACTCAACATCCTCACCTTTATTTTTCATAGGACTCAATGTCCTCTTTCTTTATTTTTCACAGGACTCAACGTCCTCTATCTTTATGCTTTCATAGGACTCGACGTTCTCGCCTTTATGTTTCCATAGGACTCAACGTCCTCGCCTTTATTTTTTCATAGGACTCAACATCCTCGCCTTTATGTTTCCATAGGACTCAACATCCTCGCCTTTATTTTTCATAGGACTCAATGTCATTTATGTTTCATAGGATTCAACATCCTTTGTCTTTATGCTTTCATAGGACTCAACGTCCTCGTCTTTATGTTTTCATAGGACTCAACGTCCTCTGTCTTTATATTTTCATAGGACTCAGTGTCCTCTGTCTTTATCTTCCATAGGACTCAACGTCCTCTATCTTTATGTTTCCATATGACTCAATGTCCTCTGTCTTTATGCTTTTTAAAGACTTCAATGTCTTCTATTTTATGCTTTACAAGACTTCAATGTCTTCTGCTTTTATGATTTTCAAAGACTTCAATGTCTTCTGTTTTATACTTTACAAGACTTCAATGTCTTCTGCTTTTATGTTTTTCAAAGACTTCAATGTCTTGTGTTTTATGCTTTACAAAAGACTTCAATCTCTTCTGCTTTTATGCTTTTCAAAGAATTCAATGTCTTCTACTTTTATGCTTTTTAAAGACTTCAATGTCTTCTGTTTTATGCTTTACAAGACTTCAATGTCTTATGCTTTTACGCTTTTCGGAGACTTCAACGTCTTCTACTTTTATGCTTTTCAAAGACTTCAATGTCTTCTTTTTTTTACGCTTTACAGGACTTCAAGGTCAATGTCCTCTGCTTTTATGCCCTATAAGACTCCAATGTCGTCCATTTTATGTTTTTATAGGACTTCAAGGTCCTCTGTTTGGTGTTATATGACTTCAATGTCCTTTTGTTTTTCAGTTTCATTTTTTTCTCTGGCGTCCGATTTTGAATAGCCAGATCACTCGAATGAAAGTAGTGTCATTATCTTTACTTATTTTATATTTTCAATAAAAGATAAGTAAAGAAGGGCAACTATCAGACCCTAATTTCATCCGGGTATAATATTTTTATCGTTCGAATATGCTATTTTGATCATTGCTAATCGAATTACGGTGTTTGGCACCGGTTACAGAGCAAGGCCAAGGGGTCGCACAGGGTTTTGATGGTTTTTTGTCAGTTCTAGAAACAAAAGCCACAAGGAAGGGGCAAAATGGTCATTTCCTAGATTTTCTGGACCAAAACTCGCCCAGGCTAGCATCTGGCTCGCCTAGGCCATGAAATTTCTTTAGCCCTATGCAAGCCACTCACCTGGGCGAGCTTTCCCTGCACCAAATGGCCTTTTCCTATAAATAGCCATGCGGGGAAAGGGTTTAAGGGTTAAAAAAAACTAAAGAGAGAAAGGAAAAACACAGAAAGGAGAAACAGAAGAAGAAAAAAAGAAAAGTCAAGGCGCTACTGAATCGAACCGTGGATTATTTCCTACATCATTTCTCATGCAAGCCTTGTACCCTGTGCAACAATTGGTTAGTCTTTTTTATGATTTTGATGTAATCTTTGTACCCTTATGTATCCCTCTTGATATCATATATGTAATCTTTTCTACTCAAATATCACTTGAGATCGTTTCAAGGTCCAACGCCTTAACGACTCCCTCCGCTTTTCAAAATCTAAAACACTACGCAAATGTATCATTCCATTAAGGTCTTGTAAATTCCCACCTTTTATTTAGAGAAAATATGGCTACTTCATTTCATCAATGATAGAAGAGAAAACATGTTGAGGAATACATTGGTAATCATGAGTGCCAGCATGTAACCTTGATGCCCTTGCTAGCTTATGAGCCACAAGGTTTGCTTGCCTCTTAACTAAACTTACCTCTAAGTTCGATACAATAGAAACGTTGTGTTCACAACTTGTAAGGATAGAGTTAAAATTTGAAAATCCTATCTTACTCGTGCCCAAGTGGCCTATTATCATCTTACAATAAATTTCGAAGATCACATGGCTAAGGTTTAGTAATTGAATCCACTCAATGCTTTTCTAGAGTCAATATCTTTTTGGCTGAAAATAGTGGGGATGACGTTCAGATCCATGTACGAGAAAGGGATCAATTATGTTACTAACCTTAAGATACTCTAAAATGAATGACGGTGTAGTGGGAATAAGAGTTTTGTCCTCAAAATTGAGCCATTGATCTCTCCAAATGTTTATAGCTTACCTATTTCCAATTCTCCATTTCATTCCTTGTCTCATAGCAACCAGTGAAGCATAAATACTATGCCATACATAGCTTGGATTTTTCCTAAGATTGGCATCTAGAAAATCCTCTTTAGGAAAATATTTTGCTTTGAAGACTTTAAAAACCATAGTATCTTTGTTGGAAATGAATCTCCAACCTTGCTTCCATAGCATAGCAAGATTAAAAGAATGAAGGGGTATTTTCCTCCTGGATGGAGGGGTATTTGCACTAAAGAAGACTTTTGATTTCTCAAAATTGATTTTTTGGCCAGAAGCTTTTCCCATAGGCATCCAAAATCTCCTTCATATTGTTTGTTTCTATATTATATGCCCTGCAAAAGAAAAACAATCATCCACAAATAAAAGGTTTGTGAGGATTAGTGATCTCCTACACACCTTTATCCTATGAATATCCCCCTACTCTCATATTTTTTATTAAGGATGAAAAGCCTCTGTGCACAGAATAAAGAGGTAAGGTGACAAGGGGTTTCCTTGCCTAAGGACCCTTTCTAGAGTAATTTGTCCTACAAAATCACCATTTCCTAGAACTGAGTATTGAATAGTTTGAATACAAAGGCGAATTCAAGTAATCCACTTCTCATGAAATCTCATTTTTCTCAAAAGACTAAGAAGGTAGTGTCAGTCAACCCTGTCAAAAGATTTACTAATATCCACTTTTAGTGTCATCAATTCAGCCACTTTTCCTTTTCTCTTACTTCTGATGTGATGAATTACTTCTGAGGCTAGAAGGACATTGTCAAGAATGGAACGATCCTTAACAAAGGCGGATTGCTTTTTTGAAATTATTTTTGGCAAAATAGGTTTCAATCGGTTTGCAAGGACTTTTGAAATTATTTTGTAGAGGATATTACAAAGGGATATAGGTCTAATGTCACTCATTGATGTAGGGTTATTTATTTTGGGTATAAGAACAATGATAGTTTTAGTTATTTGAAGGGGCGAAAGAACCCCTGTCAAGCCAGGTTATGCCTGATTTGAAAATTCAGGGCCACACAAATGCTAAATTGTTTTAAGAAAGCAGGGTTTAGGTTTTCAGGACCAGTGGATTTATCAGAATTCATTTGAAAATGAGCATTTTTAAATTCCTTTATTGTAAAGGGAGCAAGAAGGGAGTCATTGTCATTGGAAGAAACACAAGTTGGGATATTATTGATAACTGGTGAAATATCATTACAGTGGATATCATTAGAGAAAAAATTGTCAAAATAGGAAGACACATCAAAACACAACATGGTGATCATGGACTACTGTTCCATCTTCATGAGACAAGGAAAAAATAACATTGTATTTTTTCTTGGATGAAGCAGTGGAGTGGAAAATTTTGGAATTGGCATCTCCCTCTTTCAGCCAATAGACCTCTACTCTCTATTTTTAGTATGATTCCTCTTGTGCAAGTAGATTTGACAGCTTGTTAGAATAGGCCATTCCATCGTCATAAAAATGTGATTGTCTAACAGTCTCAATTTTGCGCCCACATAAATGTGATTGAACATATTTGCTCAATGCAATTTGAATGAACCAAAGTTCCACAGGGAAAAAAGATGTTTACACGATATGCTCAGACAAGGAAGTGCTAAAACTGTGCTTAGGTTGCCCAGACCCCGATAGTTCTAACTCAGGATACTCATTGGCCCTGGCGAGCCTGGTGGTCAAGGCCCACCACTAAAAAGAAGTTTTTGGTACGTTGCTTGTGTTTGAGGTTGGTTGAGTATTAGGTTGAAGGAATGAGGAGGTGCTCAGTGGAGAGGTTGGCTTAGTGTATGGGTCAGAAGTATGGTGAGTGTATGCGTGGGTGGTCAAATGGATATTAGGATTTTGGATTGTGGGGGTAGGTGTAACTGCGGCTAGGGTAAAGGTTGGGTCAGGTGCATTTTCTTTAGCCTCCAGTATTGTTAGGATTATCAACAATCATCGCATCTTGATTGTCTGCATTAATTGCCATTGAATGAAATATTTTAATGTTTTTTGAGTTGGAGGGGCATTGCTAGCTACACAATAATTGGACCATGAATTTGTGAATGGTTGTCAGCATTGAGTTAACGCAAATTATTGCATTTTTTGAGTTAATGCAATTAATATTAGTATTGATGTTTGACGGTCCACCGAATTGGATTCATGCTTTTTGGTCATCTCCCTCTTGGAGCCACCACGACCCTCCACTTCCACCAAGTCTTCGCATCTCCACACGTATTTCTGGTCCCCAGTGCCTCAAAATGCCAAGGTCCTAAAATCCGCATGTGCTTGTCAAAATGCCAAGGTCCACCATTTAGAACTTGTTGAACGTCCACTTTGTGATAAAAGCTGAAAATGAAGAGAGTTGGATTGAGTTCATCAATGGTGATTCCCTCTATAGGTCTCCATACTTCAACCATTTCACTACTAGAATATGATTTTTTACGACACCATTCTACGACGGTTCTTTGTGGAACCGCCTTAGAAAATGAGACGGTGGCATTTTTGTAATTATCATAATGAAAAATGCCTTTTACGGCGCGCATTCTAAGACGGTTACTGAAAACCGCCTTAGAATGTTATGTCTAATAAAATTTAAGACGGGTTTTAGTAAAAGACCGTCTTAATTCCACTGTGAAAAAAATTAAAGTTGGAATTCGCAGCGAGAAGTAGCCTCAACTCAACCTCGACATCTCTTAAATTTCCCGGCTGGCCTCCGTGCAGTGAAAACAAATATCCTCAACTCAACCAAAGGCCAAATGCCTCAACTCAACCCTCTTACTCTCACGCTCTCATTCCCCCTTATTCGCTCACTCTCTAGGGTTTTTCGGAATCAGAAAATGAAATAGGGTTTTATCAAAAATGATCATGGCACCAGCTAGGGTTTTTGGGGCAATTGCCGGTAGAGCATTCATGGTGGCGGTGGCGAAGAGCGTAGTGAAGAAGAAACCTGCTCCATCCAATAGAGCCACTGTGAAAGTCGCAGTGAAGAAGACAGTCGCGCCTAGGACCACCAACTCCGGCATACAGAAGGTGGTTCCGGTGTTTTTCGAGGTCGGTGACTTCCTTGGCGCTCCTCAAGTGTCCCAAACCGAAGCCGTCAACAAAGTTTGGGCCTACATCAAGTTGCAGAATCTTCAGGTCTTGTTTCCGTTTTCACGCAATGTTGTTGTCTCTCTTTGCGATCTTTGCATTTTCATCTTGTTGTGTCTAGAATTTTCGGCATTAGTATCTATCATATTTTCTCCATAGTCTATAGTTGTACTTTTCTTTTCTGGAAAAAAAAATTGTTGACAATAGGTTTTTTGATAAACCTTGTCTCACTTCTATTCCTCTTTCAAAACCTTATCCCTGTAATTTATTGGTTAATGTTTTGAGCACGTAAATTTGTTTGAGTACATTTGTTCTAGTTTTAGCTAAAGCCTCAATTTTCTTCAGCTTTCTGCAGTGCTGGTAATGTGGATTGCACTGAAGATCCTTGGACCGAAATCAATGGAACCCGCACACAAAATAGTTATGATAGTTGTGGGGCAAAACATATTATTGTTGTGGGCCTTCCATGGTTCATGCTGGTCATGGGGAAGTCTTGCCTCTTCTCATTCATTGGACATTGCAGGCTTGGAGTTAGTGGATCCACTTTCTACTAATGTAAGCTTTTGTTGTAATGTTTTTAAATGCTTCTTCTACTGAATGTTGTAAATCTCTGAATCATTTGTCTCTTTCCTTAGAGGTATGGATTTAGGATTTGGTCTTTGATAATAGAAGTAAAATGAATTTCTACAATTCTAACATAGGATGGATGTTTTGAAGTTATCCTTGTTGAGGTGCGTAGAAATATTCAGTAACTAAGCTACTTGGAAAATAATAATCATTAAATGCTCCTATTTCCAACAAGATAAGATGTTGATCCCCTTGTGTAAGATATCACCTTCAATTTTTTGTTCTATTTATAAGTAAGAATTCACATTATTTTCCAAGTAAGATATCACCTTCAACTTTTGTCATTGGTAACGATAAACTGGGTAGGGAACACTTAATGCGATTTTGTGGTTGAATTATATTTTCGTTGATATGTTTGACAATACAATCAATTCATGTGATTTGTGCCATGGTAAATGATGGTTGGATAGTTTGTGATTGTTTTTAGAGGAATTCGATTTGGGTTTGTAGATTCAAGAGGTCCTCGTGAACTTTATGGAAAAGGCAGTACGATTTGATGTGGATTTGAATCAAATTGAAGTCAAGTATCACTTAGAAGTTAAGAATGTGAATGGGATTCAATTACAAAAAGTTCTGGAGGCAATGGATGTAAGTTAATACATTATATTCTCGTACTCTATTTGGAACATTCTATTATATTCCTGTTGTGTTGTTGTAAAGTTAGAAATTGATGAGCTCGGTTGAATTTATTTGTTCTTCCTATAATTTATGTCATTTTTTAGGTAGTTGGTATTCTTGAGTATGGGCTTGCTAAATTTGCTGATTTGATGATCAAGTTAAAATCCTTTTGTAAATCATGGATGACCTCTTTCATTTCTCAACGAACTACATCAAGAATCGGCTTTACTAAAGATAGTTCCATCACCAAATAGTAAGGTGAGTATGATATGTTAAGGTCATATAAAATCAATTCTATTGCTCATGCTTTGCCATTTTATGACAGAGACACCTGCCTGCACCTTTGGCAGGGGAGGGTGTTGCTTGCCTAGTTGCCTTCTGATGCAATCCTACCCCCCAAGGGTATTGGATAGAAGACTCCAAGAGGATTGGGCTAGAGCTACTAAAGAAGGCCCTAGGGTTCTCATGAACCTTAGGGTAGATTTTTGAGCCCATGGGTCAAGGTTGGATTCACTCTTCTTTGTAAATGTTAGAATTGGTTTTCCTTCTTTTGGGCCTTGTAATTTGGTCATTCTAGTAGTATAGGGTTTTAGCCTTGTATTTCAGGGCATTTTGAGTAGTCTTTGTAATAGGGACTTTTTTTTATATATTTTCATGTATTTTGGCATGGGGGTGAGCTTAGCTATTATAAGGGGTGTGTAGCTAAGTTCTAGCTTCTCATCTCAAGGAGGTGAGCTTAGCTATTAGAGGGGTGTGTGTAGCTAAGTTCTAGCTTCTTTAGGAATCTTCTCAAGGAAGCTTCTCAAGGAGGTGAGCTTAGTTATTAGAGGGGTGTGTGTAGCTAAGCTCTAGCTTCTCAAGGAAGTTTTCTCAAAGAAGCTTCTCAAGGAAGTTTTCTCAAGAAGATGTTGGGTGCATGAGTGATTTTACAAAAGAGTGTTGCACCACTCAACACATTCATCATACCACCTATCATAGGGATTTGGTGCTTAATAATACCTATTTTAGGCACTAACAAAGCACAAGGATTTAAGCTCTTGCGAACCAAACCCTCATCCAACAACTCCTTTACTTGAGGAATAACCTCAAGCTCAAGAGGTGTGGCAATGCTAACAAGTGTCTTTTTACAAAGGAGAAAATGTGGAGGTTGTCTAAGAAGGGAAATTTCTTTAATATTTGTCTTTATTTCAAAATGTTTTTCCTTCTTAGCTAACCTCTTGGAGGAGACACTTACCTCCTTACACTCCTCCTTAACCATTAAAGGTTTTCCTTCTTCTTGGGGGTAGATTTCTTCACTAGATTCTTCCCCTTTTGCTTCTTCACTTTCACTAGAGGAAGGTGAAGTAGTAGCCTCATCTTGGCTACTATAAATGTCTTGACTCCTCATAATCATGGTTTTCTTGGTGGGGCATTGAGAAGTAATGTGTCCTTTTCCAAGACATTTAAAACACTTTATAGAGCTAGTCTTTTCTAGCATACTAGCCTTAGGGGGTTGCTTTTCTATTGTCTTCCCCTTATCATCATTGGGCTTAGAAGGTGCTGCCCCTAAGATGCCTAGACCTTGGTCTTTCTTTGGATAAGAATGAGAGCCATAAGATTTCAAAGTAGACTTTCTTTTAAGTTTTTGCTTTACCCTTATTTCCCAATCTAAGTAAGCCTCTACATTGTCCTTCCCATGGAAGTATGGGAGGTTAATGTTAGCTTCTTGAGGTTTTCTTTCATTTTATCTCCTATGGGAGTGAGGTCTAAGATGTGACCTATGTCTTCCTTCATAATAGTCACGAAGTTCTTCACTTAGGCTCTTGCAAGAGTTATGACTACTATAGGAGGCATGTTTTTCTCTTTTCATTTCTTTTATTATTTTTCTTCTTTCTTCCTCTCTTATTTTCTCTCTTTCATCTTGACTTATTTCTTCCAATCTTTTTTTTCCTTTTTCTTTTCTCTCTTGTTTTTCTTTCCACAACTTAAGGGATCTCAACTCATCTAATATCTTATACAAGGGGTCCTTAGGAGTAGAACCCTCACCATTAACACTAGATGAAGAATGAAGACTCATGTTGGTTCCTAAGTTATGGTTCTTTCTTGTTGGGGGTTTGAAAAAAAGGTAAAAGAAACTATGGTTGAAACTAGCCAAAATAAACACTAAAAGAGGTGTGAAAGATAAGGTAAAAACTAATTGGTAAAAGACAAGCTATCTAGGTGGTTTGACAATGGAGGGTAAAGGAAATAAGCTATGAAAGTAAGCAAGAAATTAAAGTGCAAGAAATGCAAACTAGGCGGATCCTAAGAGTGTTTGGATGACCTCATTTAAGGTTCCCAACAAAACACTCTATATCCTAAGGGAAAATTGCCTAAAATTATTACACACAAATGGAAGTAGGGTGACCTATTGGAGGCTCCCAACTTACTTCCAATCAAAGGTCTTTTTGTTACAAAATTTGAAAGCAAAACAAATTGCCAATTACAAAATTACAAAAAAAAGTCCTCAATTGTGGTGGCTATTCTCTCTTTAGTGTTTCACTCAATTTAGAGTGCTTCTTAGTCCAATAGCTCTTAAGGTGGTTGGCTCCTTGCTTCTTTACTCAAATTCTTCAAGATATGGCACCAATACTCATTTCCAATTCCCTATATGGCAACTCACAAGCAAGGAAACAAAGAGACAAGCAATAACCAAAGACAAAAAAAATGAAATGAAAGCTAAACCAATAGAGTTTTAACAAGACAAATTTCCAAGGATTATTCAACAATTAAAGCAATGAAAAGCACAAAAAAAGCAAGTTAGGACTCAAAGAGAAACCTAGAATGGCTCTAGAGTAGAGTAGAAAAGTTATAAAAAAAAGACTCAAGAAACCTCTAGTTTTGGCACTTGTTTTCACAATAATTTCAATTGAAATTTCAGAACTAGGATTGGTATAAAATAGGCACCAATTATAGAGCAAAGTTTGAGCCAAAACAACAAGCACACTTTCCTTTCACTTTTTTTTCCTGGACACTGATTTTTCTGCCAACTTGTGCGATTTTTCATATCTTTCCTTTAATCCAAATCGCTTGGTTCTTTTTTTTATAATTTTGGTCCAGATGTCTAGAAAATTCAGTAAAACTTTCAGATCAAAAAACGTAGTGACCAATTCCCAGCAATTTATACAAGTTCATATGTTCAAGCTGCCAGCACCAGCGATTTCAACCTAGAAATCAAGAGTAGTGTTTATGTTGCTTAAGGCTTGGATAGTTACAATTTGTGTTTGCTTATGCTCAATTATCTTGAATAACACAATTCAAGAGTGCTTAAGACTTATTTTGATTCACAAATCCAGCCACAACTCAGCACCACAACTCAACTTCATCATAGGCATCATGTAGGAAACTTAGAAAACAAAAAAAAGTTCAAGAACAAGACTACTTCTAGGAATTGATTTAGAACATGTTATGAACTAAATAACATGCATAAATTAGACTCAAAATTCAAAAGATAGGCTAAGAATGACAAGAATAAATGAACAAATGTATCTAAAATTCAATCAACAAAATAAAAATTCAACACAAACTTAGAACATAATGTGACAATTACTATGACTAAACATGACTCTAAGACAACATGGATTAAGTGATTTACACTTAGATTTTTGTGTTTTTTTTTTCTAATCAATATTTTGGAAGAAAATTTAGATCTAAAGGTTCAGCACAAGAATATTATGAATGAAAAATTATATAACCTAAAATCAACACAAAAAACATGATTCAAGAGTAGATCTACAAAATTTGAACCATAAAAATGCAAGAACAAGTGTAGATCTAAGATTTAATCGGTTTATTTTTTTGAATCTACTCTAAACAGCACCAAACCACAAGACAATGGAGGATATACAAGGAGAATAAGATGAAGAACAAGGAATTAAAGAGAATTCACCGAACAAAAAGATAGAGGAAGCAAAAGAACATCACCTAGATGAAGATGCTCTTGATACCACATGATGTAAACTCCATTGGAGCTTGTAGGCCTAGGATCTTCTTCATCAATGGATTCCTTTGCTTCTTGGAAGATGAATGGAAGCGGAATGGAGAAAGGAAGAGAGAGAGGACACGCCACTTCAAGGAGAAGATGAGTCTAGAAGAAGCTCTCCACCATAGGAGGCCATGGATAAGAGCTTGGAGGAAGAAGAAGATGAATGAAGGAAGAGGGAGAGAAGAGCACGAAATTTTGTGCTCTAAATGAGCTTTGAAATCTGAAGTTTAATATTCAAATGATCAAAGTTGAAATAAATGCACACACATGACCTCTATTTATAGTCTAAGTGTCATACAAAATTGGAGGGAAATTTGAATTTCAATTCAAATTTCACTTGAATTTGAAATTGAATTTGTGGAGCCAAACTTTGGAGCCAAAATTTCACTAATTATGATTAGTGAATTTTAGTTATGGTTCAGCTCACTAATCCAAGATCAATTCCAAGATTCTCCACTAAGTGTGCTTAGGTGTCATGAGGCATTGTAAAGCATGAAGGACATGCACAAAGTGTGACTATATGATGTGGCAATGGGGTGTAGTAAGCAAATGCTCACCTCCCCCTCTAAAATTTAATTGGATTGGGCTTCTACCAATTCAATTAAATTTATTTCCAACCACACACATCAAATATTCACTTAGTGCATGTGAAATTACAAAACTACCCCTAATACAAAAACTAGTCTAGGTGCCCTAAAATACAAGGGCTGAAAAATCCTATATTTCAAGGGTACCCTACCTACAATATGGAGCCCTAAATACAAGAATCAAATATAATGACATCCTAGTCTAATATGTACAAAGATAAGTGGGCTCATACTTAGTTCATGGGCCCGAAATCTACCCTAAGGCTCAAGAGAACCCTAGGGCCTTCTCTTGTATCTTTGGCCCAATCTTCTTGGAGTCTTCTATCCAATACCCTTGGGAGGTAGGATTGCATCACCTTCCTGTGTTATTGGTTTATTCATGGACAACATTCTCAATTTTTTAGTTGGGATTTTCTTAAATAAATTAGGAAGCATTGTCATTTAACTGCTATGTTATTTCTAAATATCTAATTTTCATTGTGCAATTTGAGCAATTTTGCTGAAAATGTTGAGGTTCACTTTGCATTTAAGAAAAATGATAGAGATCTTGGCTAAAGCTAGAAATCTGCTTCTAGAATGTGACTTCAATTCCTCAAGTGAGTTTCCAAACTGGGAAAATTATTCTTTTAGCTATTGTGATTTTTAATTATTTATGAAGAATGTTTCTGTAGGAGTATACTAGGGATGGTTCTGTTTGGAAGAGTGATGAAACTTCTGCCTAGTCATCCAACCATGTGGTAGATTTGCTTTTCTTATCAGAGAGGTTTCTAGTATTCAAAGAAGCCAAACAATTGATGGAGCTAGTTCATCAGACGTTGCAGGTATACAATCCATAATAATGAAAATATTTTACACTATGCAGCATATTTTATTTGAAATACAAACTGTGGACTATATATATACTGTCTACTATATATATCTTATTATTTGTTTACATTTTCTCTTTTTTAATGCTATTTTCATTTGGAATGCTATTTAATTGCCTGTTGTTCTCTACTTATCAGGTTGTGGATGCTGCTGCTTATTCTTTACGAATGATTTATCAATCAATGCTAGCTCCATAGTATGATTTTTTTCAAGAGAAAAACATGCAATTTCTTCTTTCATTATTGAAGTGAGAATGAAAATCTTACTGGGCTAGGTGCTGGCATTGTTATTCATTCTTGCAAGACAATTGGCGAACAAAACATATTATGCCATGCTAGTATTTTAGAGAAACTTACTAGCCTTCTTGATGATAAAGTATGCTACATTTTAGTTAGAGAAAAAACATATACTTCGTGTGGGCCATGATCAGCTTAACAGGAACCCAAAACAAAACCAATTAAGAATTAGGAACATTGTTAGAAGGGGTGATAAAGATAAAAAAAAATTATTTACATTTTATATATTTTCCTTTTAAGTAGTTAGGAGAAGACACATTTGTTAGAAATTTTCCTTCCCTATATATATGATTTGTTAGACAAGAATATCATATGATTTCAAGACATTGTATAATAAAGGTTACTCGTTCAACTTTATTGCAAACATGCATGATCTTTTTGGTACTCATATAACTTTATTCTTATTTTATATTCTGTGATGTATCATACAATACCAAAAACTTTGTTTTTCATATGGAGATGATCATATAGAATAAAAAATAAATTAAGTTACATAACTTTGTTTTTCATATGGAGATGATCATATATAAAATTTTATTACACACTATCTATATTCTATATTCATTTTCATTTTAACTTCTCTTTTTACATATTTACTAAGAAGAATTGTGTTTAAAGATAAAAGTAATTAATAAATTTGTAATTTAATTGATATATACAACTCGAGCAGTTGAGCTTGATTACAATTATACTAGAATGGTAGTACTAAGGGTTAAATATTTTAATACGTGATTTTGTAGTTTATTTTGGTCAAATTAATTTATAACACAATAAAAGTAACTTGTGAGCTAATAGAATGAACACACTATTATACTTGTTTGGTGCATATATTTTTTTAAGTTTTTTTTATCTGTTAACTTAAATTACATAAACTATTTCACTACTCTTATTGAATGGAGAATTTATTAATATAATTTTTTTCATGTAATGTCACTTTTATTTTTCACAAGTTGAAAATATATTGTTAGTTTATTGTATGAAGTAACTTTAATCTTTCTAAAACTTTTTTTTCAGTTCAAAATATTGAGCAAGGGAAGAGGTATAAGGTGGTCCTATCATGTTAAATCAGAAAGAAAGTTTGATTTTCAACTGTCATTCACGGGTGTTGATGTTATAAAAGTGGCATCAAGTAGAAGGTGAGTTCCTTTTTATTTAGAAGACATTGTAGAGATTGTATAGCCTACCTAATAACCCATTGGACACTTTACACTTACATGGTTGGTAGAATAACAGCTACACCTTATAAATCAACAAATGGTAGTACTAAGGGTTAAATATTGTTTGCTTCTTAATTCATTCGTTTTTTCTTGATTGTAGAAGCTTCGACAAAACCTTGAACAAGATGGTAATTAGCCTTTTCCATTCACATTCAGCAAATTTAACATTTAAATATGATATTTATTTTATGTTATGCTTTTTTATGTCATGATAATTGGTGGAAAGAATATTATTTATTTGTCAAGGTTTCATGATATCAATTATCGATACGTGAAAATGGTAATGTTCAAAGTTGTGTGATTAGTGTTATTTTGAGATGAAGCATGAACAAAAAGTGAATCTGTCCCCTACGTGAATTGACCTTGGTGAAAAGGATCTACCATCAGCAGATGCAAACCAAATTGCCAACAATCTCTCCAACTTGGGTCAAATCTATAATGGAGAAGACCCTTCAACAGATGGCTTGGTAAGGATGAAAACCCTTTAATAAGTTTATAGTACCAATTCATACAAAAGCAAATATAATTGTGTTTTAGTTTTATATGCTTAGTGAGTTACATATCTAACTTTTTACACTGATTTGTAATAGAAGGAAAGGGGTCAAGTCCTAGGAGATGGAATTCGTGTACATAGCATGGTCCTTCCCGAACTTCCTTCTAGTACAACAATTCACTTCTATAGTCCAGGAGAGGTATGTCCTCTATGAATTGAACTAATTTGGTTCCATCTTTTTGCTGGGTAAACATTATTTTTGTATTTTTTTTATCATCAAGTTAATTGCTACAGGTTTACTCTATCAAGCATGATATCATAGATGTGAAGTGTCTCATGCCAGGCTTGCTATTAGCCATTAGAAAAGTAGTGCACCTCAAGGTAGCCACTCACTCATATCAAGTATTAAAGTCTCAGCAATATGTTTTTTATATCATTTCCTTGCAGAATTTGGTATATGGCTTTGAAAAGTTCATATGAAAATAGTCAACCTCTTCAATCTTCTTTCACATCAGTTTGTTGGCAAACATTATGTTGAAGGTTTGAAAAGAAGTAACAAAAGAAAAACACATCGTCCCCAAACTGCTTTTTAACGGCCCAATTATTCAATCATGTTTAGCACCTAAACTGTGATTTGATGATTTTATTTTTTAAAAAATAAATTATTTTGTATATCCAATTAGAATTCAGATCTCATGATGTCTAGACAGTGTACCCAATTTAGTTGATTAGACTTCTTCGACACCCTGAAATTGTTGAAATTAAGCATGTTATGTTGCCTCCTTCTAGGAGGGACTTTAAAGATATTTATGTTGTTTTTGAGCTCATGGAGTCTGATCTGCATCAAGTCATTAAAGCCAATGATGACCTAACAAAAGAGAACTATCAATTTTTCTTTACCAGTGACTTCGAGCATTGAATTATATTCACAATGGTATTATTCAATATTTGATAGGTACTTGTTCATGAAAATGTTATTTGAATGCGCATTGTGTTGCTGGTGGCTATAGCTTGTTTTCTCTCTTCAATTAAATGTAATTGAAATTGTGTCATTCCACAGCATTTCGTACAAAGATGTGAGGATCATTTATATTTTTTTCTCTAATTATTGTTGTTGACTTTTTTCCACCTCACTCCTGGATCTCCTTAAACTTGTAGTACTTTTATGGTTTTGGAAAAATGTTTTACCTATTCATTTGTCCTTTTTATATTTTGCTTTGTTTATTTTATGAACAAAAGGTTGCTGGCATCAATGTCAATATTGCTCATCAATTACTTATCAACTCATTTCAGCAAGTGTCTATCACCGAGACTTGAAGTCAAAGAATATACTGGCCAATGCAAACTGTAAACTAAAAGTATGTGACTTCCAAAAAGCTACAGTTGCTTTCAATGACACACCAACAATTGTATTTTGGACGGTATTCCGTCCCAACATTTTGTCTGTTTGTTTCATACCTTTCCAAGAGCTTTGCTACATTTTTTGCTCCCTCATATCAAAAGTATTGGTAACCCAGGGGCTGATGTTTTCTTGTTTACTTATTTCATTTCTATAGGAATATGTTGCTACAAGCTGGTATAGAGCATCAAAACTTTATGGATCATTTTACTCAAGGGTATGACATTTTCAAGATTCTTTCAGATATCGTATAAGTGGGACCAAACCTAATTATGCATAGTGTTGACTCACACCATAACCTAATTCAAGGTCATTAGTTTTGTGTGTAGAAATTGCATATCAACCCATGATACATGCTTTATGTTATCTTCTTTTCCATCAATAGCTAAAAGTAAGACCCAAGACCAATCTGTTATTTATTCTTAATCTACGGGTAAATAATTTCTATTAGTTTTATTTCATGTATGTTGATTCACACGGTAATTCATGGTCAATGTATTGACTGTAGTATTTGTTGAAGTATTGAATTAATGATGGGTTTCTTATTCTTAGATATTTCATATAATATTCTTAGATATTTTGACTAAATTTGTGTTAGTGTGTAGCACACCATGCTTAAGGTTTTTAATTTGTTTGGCTTGTACAATAAATATTGGCATTTAATTTGTCTGGCATGTAGAATTAATATTGACATTTAATTTGTATGTACCATCTTTGCATATATAAAAATGCTTTCTAAGACGGTTATTTGTAAGAACCGTCTTAGAATGTAGACATACTAAGACGGTTATTAAGAAATGACCGTCTTAGAATGTATAGAATGAAAGATTTTTTAAGATGGTTATTTCAAACAACCGTCTTTGAATATGTATTTTCTAATACAGTTGTTTGAAATAACCGTTTTAGAAAATAATGTCTGACAACACTTTCTAAGACAATTGTTTTGAAATAACCGTCTTAGAAAGCTTTGTCTGACAACGCTTTCTAAAATAACCATCTTAAAAATCCTCATATTTTCTACAACGGTTATTATAAGAATCGTTGTGAAATATGTTTCAGTTTTAACATTGTTATATACAACGACGGTTCAAAACCGTCGTTAAAAGGCATTTTTAGCCGTCATTAAAAAACCTTTTTTTAGTAGTGTTCATTCCTTCGTGATGGGGACGTGAATATATCTATTAGTCAAAAATGACCTACGAGGAAAAGGGATAGGTCTATCTCGCTTTCATCAGATTCTGGAATGTTAAACTCCATATCTAATTCATCTTCAATGTTCAAGCCATCAATATCAAGTTGTTCCATAGTATTTAGAAGGGCAAATAACCAGGAAAGGTTTAGGAAGGTAATCTCACAAACAAAAAGGTCAAAAGCTCACAGGGAAACTAACCGGAAAAACTAAAGGATACACTCACCAAAAACCCAGAACTTCTCATAGAGAGAAAACATCTCTTATACATACAGAGAGATATTGCATAAGGATTATTTCTCACCTTAAGTATCTAATATAAAGAATTAAGTAATCATTACGTCATCATATGACTATTAGATACTTAATTTTAAATTCTTCTGACCCTTATACTTATTAATGTTATAATCATCCTTTCTTTAAAAGATTATTGGTACACTTTTCTACTCAAAAATTACTTAAATATGTTTATTCTAATATTTTGATCTAGAATTTATGAAGACTTTGTGTCTATTAATTTAGGAACTCAGTATTAAAACAAACTTCTTATAATTAAAATCTATCTAATGTGGTAAAAGTTCTAAGGTGTAATCAAACTTTAACCATATGTTTGGATGGAGGTTTTAAAAATTTCTAGGAAATTCAAATACACAACATTTTAATTGTCTTGATTTAAATTCTTTTCATTTTGTAAACATTTTTTTTTGGATGAAGCAATTCAATTTCTTGTATTTTAATTTCTTTGTTTGGATAAAGTAATTCAATTTCAATAAATTAAAATTTTCATCTTTAAATATTTATTTAAAAATTAAAATTTTAATATTAAATAAAGATAAATATTAGTAATTTTTAAATAGTTAAATATTCAAAATAAATTTAATGCTAGACAATATTTAATAATCAATTGTAATAATTAAAGTAAGAGTGAAATTTAGTAAAAAGAAAGTTATCCAACATAAAAACTACTCAAAATTATTTAAACTCATAATCAATTCTAAACTTAAAATTAAAATCAATTATCATGCATGTAATCAAACATACATATAGAGAAAACATTTTGCAAAATACTATCATTTATAAGAACTAATCTTAACACAAAGTTCTTTCTCCAAATCTATAATTTAATTATATATTTAGAACTTAACTTAAGCAAAAAAAATGTTAAAAAAAATAAAAACATTTTCATACTAAAACACGATTTTGCGATCAAAACCTAAAATGGAAATGGTGTTAAAAAAAAGACGACAGAAAAGAATGAAATATCAATATCCATTAAGACTTGGTCCATCTCCAAGGATCTAATCGCTTCCATTGTTTCCAGAAACAACTCTACAATGTCCAAAATTTTATATTCCATTTTTTTAGAAAAACTATATATATACAAATGAACAAAATCACCGCCATATAATTTTCTTCTGAAACATCCCCTACTCCGAAATCGAACTCAACAACGCCGCAAACCTCCCCTTACCACCGAAAGCGCCAGTGGCTCTTCCTCTCCTATGTACAGTTCCGCTGTCAGTAACTGTTAGACAAGTGGCCTCAGATATCTTAAGAAGGGGGGGTTGAATTAAGATATTCCAAACTACTTCCCCAATTAAAAATCTATTTCACTTTCTTTTCAAGTTATAAATTCCCTTAACAATGAACTTCTTAAATATTAATTCAAATAAAAACAATTTGAATATGAATATAAAGCAATAATAAACAAAGGAGTTTAAGGGAAGAGAAAGTGCAAACTCAGATTTATACAGGTTCGGCCACACCCTTGTGCCTACGTCCAATCCCCAAGCAACCCGCTTGAGAGTTCCACTATCTTGTAAATTCCTTTTACAAGTTCTAAACACACAAGGACAATCCTTCCTTTGTGTCTAGAATTTCTTTACAACAAGAGACCCTCGGTCTCTTAATCCCTTAGAGAATTAAAAGGAGAAGAAGAATGAATCTCTCTAGAAAGAGATAGATTTTACAGATTGAGCACTCAAATAATTCCTTAATGAATTGCAATTGAATTGGCCAAGGAATTCTTAAGAGGATAAAATGATTTTGCTCTTTGAGAGGATAACCACTTGTTGTTCTAAAAAAACTCTTAGCAAATTCGTGTTATAAGTCACATATATATAAACCATTGGTGGTCATGAATAAAGCCTTTTGAAAAGTTGTGACTCTTAGAAAGATTTTTCTGAAAATCCTATCTGGTAATCGATTACAGGAATTGTGTAATCGATTACAGCTTTTAAAATTCTAATTAAAACGTTTATTAACTGCTGGTAATCGATTACCAAAATTGTGTAATCGATTACACAGTCTAAAATTTAAATTCAAATTTTAGTAGCTGTTGTAAAGCATATTTGGCCACTGGTAATCGATTACATCCTCTGGTAATCGATTACCAGAGAGTAAATCCTTTGAAAAACACTTTTTAATTTGAATTACTTGGCCAAACCTTTTGCTAATTCAATTAGGAATTCCCTTCCTAATATACTAGTGATCATCTTGATGTTGTGACTTGTAATCTTGAAGTATTGTCTTGAATTTAAACTTGAAAAGCCCATTTGCATTAATTGCATCATATCATCATGATCATCATCAAAACACCAAAGACATTTGCATCTACAATCTCTCCCTTTTTGATGATGACAATACAAGTCCTGAAATCAAGATTCAAGAGCAAACAGCAAACATTTGTATATATATAAAATTTACGTTTACTCCCCCTATGTTTCAGAATTTATGATCACTTGATTTCTAAGTTTGTTAAGCTTTTTCTACAACCTTTTCTCCCCCTTTGGCAACATCAAAAAGCCAAAGTACTCGGGAATCAACACAGATATAATAATGGAGTAGAAAAATATAAATATCAAAGTATAAGGCATAACTATTCAAACTCACAAATAAGAAATAACCAAACCAGAATCCAAATAAATCAAAACTTCAAAAACCACATAATGTCAAAGCAGAAAAGGCTGAAATCCAAATACCACAAGATAAATAAAGTACTTAACATAATAATTTAAACTCTAAGAAACTGAATAGCCAAAATACACGGCTTATAAAAGACATATAATTAGAAACTAAAGTCTAAGAAGGCGGAGGTGGTGGTGGAAGATCGAAACTCTGACGAATGCAACCTACATCCTCTTCAAGTTGTGTGAGGTGAATGTCCATACCGGCAAAGCGTGTATCTAATGAGTCGAAGCGGTCACCAACATAAGAACGAAGACCCCGTAATTCGGAGAGGACTTCATTCATGAGTGCTGAATCATCGCGCTGAGGAGGAGGTGAAGGAGTACGTTCATCTTGAGGAGGGAGTGCATCCTTCTTCAGCCATTGACCATTCCGATCTTTACGGTACCCAAAGGAAGTCACTGCACCAGCACCAATTGCAAAGGAACGCTTGACTTGAACAAATGGTTCATCATCAAGTGGAATTTGAAAATGACACAAAAACAAAGTAATCAAATGTGAATAAGGAAGAGGTGCATTGGCCCGTAATGCCTTATGCATTCGGTACCGAACCAAATGGGCCTAGTCGATCTGACGACCGATAAGAAAAGCCCACATAAGAATCAAATCCTCCTCAGAGACCTGTGCCAAATTTGAAGACCGAGGAAGCAAAATTCTAACAATTATATAGTGCATGATGCGATTATCAAATGTTAATGACCCGGCCAGCAATCTACCGGTCATTTCAGCCTGATATTACAGACCATGCGGCGAGCATCATGACTCGAATAATCAAATTTCCAGTCATCAACAATGGTGCCCTCAAAAGGTGCACCTTGACTGGGTAAATTAGTTAAAGAAAAGAACAATGACTGATCAATGACCATAGGAATACCATGCACCTCAGAGATAATAATGCCATCCTGAATTTTTAAATTGCAGTAGAAGACCTTTACAAGTTCAGGATAATATGGCAATTTTAATGACATGAAATCAACAAGACCAGAATTTTGAAACACTTGATAGCAATCAAACGTTTCATCGTTAAAGAATTCTACGTCTAGGTACTTAGGGTCTAAGATGATTCTAGAAGAAAACTGAGAAAGGTACCGTAGACGCTGATCATCGGATGAAAACAATGTGGATGATCTTGGAGATGACAAAGAGGGATGAATAGGTGTTGTGGATGCTTCAGAGGGTCCGTGGCGGCGATGGGCAGCAGCAGCGGCGGTGGAGGATGATCCCTTTCTCTTCTTCGATGGCTCTGCCATTTGATGAAGTTTTAGTGGATTTTAATCAGTGAAAGTGAAAGAGGAGTGAAAAAAGAGGAAGATTGGGCTTTACGGGACGTGATTTGGTGAATAATAGAGTGAGATTCGAAGATTTGAAGTTTTAGGTATGGAGGAGACGTGAAAGGAGGCTGTGGCTGCGCAACAGCTCTGATTTCGTGCATATTTATAGACGAGGACGAGTTGTAATCGATTACAGGACCAATAAGCCTTCTGGTAATCGATTATAGGATGTTGTAATCGATTACAGGCTGCATGTTCATGTGTAATCGATTACATTGGATGGTAATCGATTACCAAAGCCTATCCTAGGCTAGTTTCTTAAGAGAATATCTATGTTTATGCTAAAACACATCCAATATGATTAATTATCACTACTAATGCACTTAATTCAATCATTCAATCATTACATACACAAGAAATCATAAATTCTATCATAATAACAATAATTCAAACAAGATCAATCAAAATAATCTATAAACAATCAATCATAAGAGTAAATTAATCAATCAATCCTTATTTTTCTAAATCTCTAACATCTAAGAGGCCTAATTCTCTTCTAATAGAGAAGAATACTTCCTTGGGGAAAGGTTTTGTGAAAATATCAGCAAGTTGATTCTTAGTATCAACAAACTCTAATACACAATCTCCCTTTAGGACATGATCTCTAAGAAAATGGTGTCTAATCTCTATATGTTTAGTTCTAGAGTGTTGAACTGGGTTTTTGGATAGATTTATGGCACTAGTATTATCACACTTAATAGGTATGCGATCAAGAAGGATGCCATAGTCAGATAATTGTTGCTTCATCCATAAAATCTGTGCACAACAACTACCGGCAGAGATATACTCCGCTTCAGCAGTAGATAAAGCAACACTATTTTATTTCTTACTATGCCATGAGACAAGAGCCGATCCAATGAATTGACAAGTTCCACTTGTACTTTTTCTATCAGTTTTAGATCCGGCAAAATCAGAATCAGAATATCCTATTAAGTTACATATTGAATTCTTAGGATACCATAATCCTAAATTGATTGTACCTAATAGATATCTCATGATTCTCTTTACTGCACTTAAATGTGATTGTTTGGGGTTGGATTGAAACCTAGCACACATGCATACACTAAACATAATATCAGGTCTACTAGCAGATAAATAGAGAAGAGATCCGATCATACCTCAATATTGTTTTATGTCTATAGACTGACCAGATTCATCTTTATCTAAGTAACAACTAGTGTTCATCGGTGTAGACATGTGTTTTGCACTTTCCATCCCAAATCTTTTGATCAATTCCTTGCAGTACTTGGATTGATTGATGAATATACCTTCTTGAGTTTGCTTGATTTGTAATTCCAGAAAGTACTTTAGTTCTCCCATCATTGACATTTCAAATTCACTTTGCATATCAAGGGAAAAATCCTTGCACAATGAATCATTAGTGGATCCAAAAATTATATCATCAACATATATTTGAACCAACAAAATATCATTATGCTTTCTCTTTATGAACAATGTGGTATCCACTTTACATCTAGAGAATTCTTTTTCTAGAAGAAAATTGCTTAAGCGTTCATACCACGCCCTAGGGGCTTGTTTCAAACCATAAAGAGCCTTTTGTAATTTATAAACATGATTTGGTTTATTCGGAATTTCAAAACCAGGGGGTTGTTAAACATATACCTCTTCTTGAATTAAGCCATTTAGAAAAGCACTCTTAACATCCATTTGATAAAGTTTAAAATCCATTATGGATGCATATGCCAAAAGCATTCTAATGGCTTCTAATCTTGCAACAGGAGCATATGTTTCTTCATAGTCTATTCCTTCTTCTTGATTATACCCTTTTGCTACTAACCTGGCTTTATTTCTAATAATTATACCATGTTCATCTAATTTATTTCTAAAAACCCATTTTGTTCCTATGACAGGATAATTTTCAGGTTTTTCTACTAATTTCCACACATTGTTTCTTTCAAATTGATTCAATTCTTCTTGCATGGCAATGATCCAGTTATCATCTATTATGGCTTCTTTTATATTTTTAGGTTCAATCATAGATACAAAAGCCATATTATTGCATAAATCTTTAAGAGAATGTCTAGTTGTTACCCCTTTTGAGATATCACCAATAATGTTATCGAGGGGATGATCTCTTGAAGCTTTCCATTCTCTTGGAAGTTCATCATTGGATTTGACTTCTTCTGGAGGATCTTCATTGTTTCCTTTATCATTTCCTTTGGAATCTTGTTCATGAATATTCATATGTTCTAAAGAATCTGCAATATCATCTAGCATATTTTTTCTTGACAAGATAGTGTTAGATTCATCAAAGGTAACATGAATGGATTCCTCGATATTCATAGTTCTTTTATTATATATCCTATATGCTTTGCTTTGTAATGAATATCCAAGAAAAATACCTTCATCAGATTTTGCATCAAATTTTCCTAGATTATCTTTACCATTATTGAGCACAAAGCATTTGCAACCAAAAACATGTAGATGAGAAATATTAGCTTTTCTACCATTATATAACTCATATGGGGTTTTCTTTAAAATGGGTCTTATTAAGGCCCTATTCATGATGTAACATGCAGTATTGACTGCTTCAGCCCAAAAATACTTTGGAAGAGAAGTATCATTTAATAAAGTTCTAGCAATTTCTTCCAATGACCTATTTTTCCTCTCAACAACTCCATTTTGTTGAGGGGTTCTAGGTGCAGAAAAATTGTGTTCAATACCATGTTCATCACGGAATAATTCAAAATCTTTGTTTTCAAACTCACCCCCACGATCACTTCTAATGGATGCAATCTTAAGATTTTTCTTGTTTTGTATGACTTTAGCAAGTTTTCTAAATGCTTGGAATGCATCACTTTTATGTGTAATAAATAATGTCCAAGTATATCTAGAGAAATCATCAACTATAAATAGGGCATAGTAATTTCCTCCAAAACTCATGGTTCTAGACGGACCAAATAAATCCATATGCAATAATTGTAAGGGTTGAGTGGTTGAAACAACATTTTTAGGTTTGAATGAGACTCTTGTTTGTTTGCCCTTTTGACATGCATCACATAGTTTATCTTTTTCAAATTTCAATTTAGGAAAACCAACTACTAAATCTTTTGAAATTAATTTATTTAAGTGATCCATGTTTATGTGAGCAATTCTTTTATGCCATAACCATGGATCATCATCTTTGCTAAGAAAGCAATGATTGTTTTCTAGTTTTATGCTTAAGTCTATCATGTAAACATTATTGACTCTATGTCCTACATGCTTTATATTAATGTCATGCTTATGTTCTATAAGACATTTATGAGAATCAAATGATACTAGATAGCCTTTGTCGCATAATTGACTAACGCTAAGCAGACTGTGCTTAAGACCTTCAACAAGTAGAACATTTTCAATGGAGTTTGAAGAACTTGTACCTATTTTACCCACTCCAAGGATTCTACCTTTGTTGTTGTCACCATATGTTACATGCCCGCTTTTCTTTGGAGAGATATGTGTAAAATTTGATGCATCTCCAGTCATATGTTTTGAGCATCCGCTATCTATGTACCACTTCTTTCTCAAATATACCTACATAATCAAGTTTTTGACTTAGGTACCCAAACTTTATTGGGTCCTTGCATGTTGGTATAAACTGAGGATCCTTTTGGGACCCATATCATTTTAATGTTACTGTAATTTTTCTTGAAGTAGCAAGTTGATATGCCATGTCCTTTTCTTCCACAGTAAAAACAAGTGATAGAATTAGAATTACATTTTTGTGTGGAAGTGGAAACTTTTTTATGAAACTTTTGTTGTTTTTCAGATTTATACCCTAGTCCATTCTTATTGGACACATATCTTTGTTTACTTAATATAACATCTAAATTATTTTTACTATAAGAAAATTTTGCAAGTGAATTTTTTAACTCTTTAATTTCTTTTTCATATTTATCACAACAACTACAAGAATCTGATATTTTCTTGTCAGAAATAGTGGAGATATTAACTTTTTCATTTGTTTTAGAAAATGAGACTTCATTTCTAAGAAGATCTAATTCTTTGTTTAATTTTGAAATTTCATTTTCTAAATTTGAAATTGTTTTCTTTGAAGATGAAACTAATTTTGCAAGTTTAATTGACTCTTTATGCAGATAAGCAAATGCTTCTTGCAATTCATCAAAAGAAATAGATAAGTTATTTGAAGATGTTACCTCTTCATCACTTTCGTAACTTTTAGCCATAAGGCAGAGATTTATCTTTTCATTTTCTGAATCTTCAGAAGATTCCATATCATTTTCATCCCATGTGATGTATGCTTTCTTCAGTTTCTTTTCACTAAGATTTTTCTTTTCAGATTTCTCCATCTTTTTCTTGAAGATGGGACAATCAACCCTCAGATGTCCAGGTTGATTACATTCAAAGCATTTTAAAGTAGAGGATGAAGTTTTTGTCCTTCTCTTTGATTTAAAATTGGGTCCCCTCTGATTTCCTCTTACTTTAAGAAACTTGTTGAATCTTTTTACAAAAAGACTTAGATCATCATCATCATCTGGATCATTTTCCTGATCACTTTCTTCTTGAATTGAGGATGATGCTTTAAGAGCAATTCCTTTCTTTTTCTTGTCATTTTCTTCATGTTGGTGTAATCTCAATAATTCCATCTCATGTTCCTGCAACTTTCCAAATAAAGTGGCAAGGGACATGTTAGACAAATCTCTTGATTCAGTAATGGCCATTACTTTGGGTTGCCATTCTCTACTTAAACATCTTAACACCTTGTTTATGAGATCCTCATTTTGAAATTCTTTACCTAAGGCTGCTAGATGATTTACTATATGTGTAAATCTCTTTTGCATGCTTTGAATATTTTCATTTGCATTCATTCTAAATAATTCATACTCATGAGTTAGTGCATTTATCCTAGATCTTTTAACATCTGTAGTTCCTTCATGTGTTAATCAAAGAGTGTCCCACATTTCCTTAGCACTCTTACAATTTGAAACCCTGAAATATTCATCCATTCCCAGGGCAGATGTTATTATGTTTTTGACTTTTAAATTGTATTGTACTCGTTTTCTATCCTCTTCAGACCATCTATCTCTAAGTTTTTCTATTGTTATGCTTTCACTTGATGAACTACCATCTATTGTAACTCTTTCTACTGTGGTGGGTATATAAGGTCCTATTTCTATGGCTTCCCAAATATTTAGGTCTATTGCCTCAATAAAAATTTGCATTCGGGTTTTCCAGTAGTGGTAACCCTCTCCATTAAAGATTGGAGGTCTATTGATAGAATTCCCTTATGGAAATAAGGAGTTTGCTGAGGCCATCTTTTTCTTGAAGCTTCTAAACTTTATACAAGAATGAAGCTCTGATACCACTTGTTAGACAAGTGGCCTCAAATATCTTAAGAAGGGGGGGTTGAATTAAGATATTCCAAACTACTTCCCCAATTAAAAATCTATTTCACTTTCTTTTCAAGTTATAAATTCCCTTAACAATGAACTTCTTAAATATTAATTCAAATAAAAACAATTTGAATATGAATATAAAGAAATAATAAACAAAGGAGTTTAAGGGAAGAGAAAGTGCAAACTCAGATTTATACTGGTTCGGCCACACCCTTGTGCCTACGTCCAGTCCCTAAGCAACCCGCTTGAGAGTTCCACTATCTTGTAAATTCCTTTTACAAGTTCTAAACACATAAGGACAATCCTTCCTTTGTGTCAAGAATTTCTTTACAACAAGAGACCCTCGGTCTCTTAATCCCTTAGAGAATTAAAAGGAGAAGAAGAATGAATCTCTCTAGAAAGAGATAGATTTTACAGATTGAGCACTCAAATAATTCCTTAATGAATTGCAATTGAATTGGCCAAGGAATTCTTAAGAGGATAAAATGATTTTGCTCTTTGAGAGGATAACCACTTGTTGTTCTAAAAAAACTCTTAGCAAATTCGTGTTATAAGTCACATATATATAGACCATTGGTGGTCATGAATAAAGCCTTTTGAAAAGTAGTGACTCTTAGAAAGATTTTTCTGAAAATCCTGTCTGGTAATCGATTACAGGAATTGTGTAATCGATTACAGCTTTTAAAATTTGAATTAAAACGTTTATTAACTGCTGGTAATCGATTACCAAAATTGTGTAATCGATTACCAAAATTGTGTAATCGATTACACAGTCTAAAATTTAAATTCAAATTTTAGTAGCTGTTGTAAAGCATATTTGGCCACTGGTAATCGATTACATCCTCTGGTAATCGATTACCAGAGAGTAAATCCTTTGAAAAACACTTTTTAATTTGAATTACTTGGCCAAACCTTTTGCTAATTCAATTAGGAATTCCCTTCCTAATATACTAGTGATCATCTTGATGTTGTGACTTGTAATCTTGAAGTATTGTCTTGAATTTAAACTTGAAAAGCCCATTTGCATTAATTGCATCATATCATCATGATCATCATCAAAACACCAAAGGCATTTTCATCTACAGTAACAAGTGTGGGAAACACACGCTTAGGGTTAGAGTCATATTCGTTAGAGAAAAAAATCTATTTTTGGCGAGAGCCGCATTTGTCGGCGGTTTTCATGAGCGTAGAGCTGACCTTGACAACTAATGCAGCCATCTCGTGCGCCTGCAAAGGGTGCTTCAAGAGACTCAATGGAACTACGAAATAGAGTTGACCGGGTTGTAGCACTTGGTCCTCGTCGATGGCTGAAACAACGTCGTGGAATTTCATTTCGTTGGAGTTGCATATGAAGCACACGAGATACTTCTGCAAGAGGAATTGAAATTCTTTGTTTTTTAAGAGAATTTGAAATTATTCATTTTTTGTTGATTAATATTCTTTATTAAAATGATAGATATTCAATTTCCCTTTAAATTATTATCCAAACACTAAATTTAAAATGACAAATATTCAATGCCCCATTTAAAATGAATTACTCTGTTAAAAGTATCCATCCAAACACAATGTAAAGGTTGTTATAGTCGCATTATCAAAATCGTGAATGCGACTGTAATTTAGAGCCATGATTATCAATAACTAGATTTTTTATTTCTTCTTTATATAATATATACATGGTTTCAAATTATTTCTAAAATTTAAAATACATTTAAAAATTAAGTTGGATAATCAGTTTTGCCGCCACTAATTTATATATGCTTTTATCGGTCTCGAACATAAGAAAAAAACATTTTTTTTATTTTAAAATATAAAAAAATGACTAACTTTATTTCATTTAATGCTATTATTTCTAAAATAATCTTTATTTAATTGAGATTTTAATTCTAATAACTCTTTTTTATTTATGATACCAAATACCAATAAAAGGTAAATTAGAAAAAAAATTAATTTTCAATGGAGATTGGTGTAGTTATATGTGGTTAATTAATTTTTTTAGTTAGTGTGAATCAATTTTTTTTCTTATATTTGTGATAAAAAAATATGTGAATATTGCTCTCACAACTAAAAAGTTTTGGATCGGTCACCGATGATTATAAGTTTATTTTTATGTTCTTTTTGGAGTGAATTTTATAGAAATGGGGATCCTAGGAGCTGAACCATCTTTTTCGAGTGATGCTTTTTATGTGCTGGTGCTGAAAGAAAATCATTGTGAGCACGAGGCTTTTACTTGCATGGGGCTATCTGAATGTTTGGGGGTGTTGTTAGATGCACCCAGCATTATTGCTGGTGCACCCAGCTTTTTAAGTGAATGGGCGAAAATGCCTTTCACTTAAAATATAAAACCTGTACACCCAACACTCCAGTATTCACCCGTTCCGTACATTCCTCTTCCCTACACCATTTGCTTGTTTTCACAACGATGTTAGAGCTTCTTCTCCTCCCGGTGCAGTTTGCTTTCCTTGGAGGTTCATTTGCCACGCATTGGGTGGTTTGTTGTCGGCATTGAGGACCTGCAACTCCGTTTTGCTCTTCCACTGTCGAGGTAAGCTTCGCGTCGGCGTTAATGGCTGCATTTTCGTATTTCGTTTTGTGCGTTTGATGGATCAACTTGATATATATGCCTCAACTTCATCCGTATGAGTCATATGGATCAACTTGATTTGTATGACTCATATGGATCAACTTCATCCGTATGAGTCATATAGATCAACTTGATCCATAATACTCATACGAATCAACTTGATTCGTATGACCCTTTTTAATTAAATAAATAAATAAAAAATAGGTATTTATGTTTTGATTTTTTTTAAATAAGTATTTTATTTGTTAGTTTTGTTTTAAAAATAGGTATTGTTTGTGTTTTAAAAAATAATATGTATGATTGCATGGTGTTATGAATTAGTTTTAAATTGTAATAGTAAATATATGAATTTTGTAGTTTTTTATGTTTATTTTATTTCAATGAAAATAGTCATATATTATTTAATTGTGTAGTTGTTATTTTATTTGTGAATTTTGTGTTTTAATTATAATATTGATTAGACCATTGATTAAAAAAAAGACTCCCTAAGAATTACGCAGAGGAAGAAAACCCAATATTTCATACTTTCATCCATTTGGATTTGAGTGCTTTATCCTAAACACTAAAGATCAATATGCTATGTTTGATTCTAAAATGGATAAAAATATTTTTCTTGGGTTTTTTTATACATCTTAAACATATAGAGTTCTTAACACTAGAACTTTAGTTGTAGAAAAATCCATCCGTGTTAAATTCAATGATGGACTATCTTCTGATAAGAGATTATCAGATCTTGAGGATGATTTTACAAACATGCATATAAGATCATCTAGATCTCTTAAAGAAAGAGATTAAACAATCTAAAGAAATCCTTGCTTAGATTGAAGAATCCTCATAACATAACCCACAAATGAAGGACGGGAAGTTTGTCCGCCATCCTCCACAAGATTAGATCATTGGAGATCAGACTGAAGGAGTCAAGGTCAAATCATCATTCAAAGATATTGCTTCATGTGCTCTTATGTTTGAAATAGAACCCAAGACCATAAAAGAAGCTCTTATAGATGATGACTTGATCATTCTTATGGAAGAAGAGGTTCGCTAGTTTACTAGAAACAACGTCTGGACTCTTGTTCCCAAAGCTAAAAGCAAGAGCATCATTGGCACAAGATGGGTATTTAGAAATAAATTGGATGAACAAGGAAAGGTGATATGAAACAAACCTAGGTTAGTAACTCAAGGCTATAACCAGAAAGAAGGTATTGATTTCACTGAAACCTTTGTTCTTGTTGCTAGACTTGAAGTTATAGCCTATAACAATCATGCTTGACTTTGTTGCTCATAAAAACATAAAGCTTTATCAAATGGATGTTAAAAGTTCTTTTCTAAATGGCTTTATTGAAAAGGAAGTGTATGTTAGACAAGCTCCTAGCTTTGAAGATCATACACTTCCAGACCATGTTTTCAAACTTTAAAAGGCTCTGTATGGTCTGAAACGAGCACCTTGTGCTTGGTATGACAGATTGGCATGTTTTCTCTTAGAAAATGGCTTTATGAGAGGGAAAGTAGATGCAACTCTCTTCAAAAGAGAAGTGGGCAAGGATTTCATTATAGTTCAAATATATGTTGATGATATTATCTTCAGAGCTACTAATGAATCTTGGTGCAAGGACTTCTCTGATCTTATGTAGAGTGAGTTTGAAATAACCATGATAGAAGAACTTAAGTTCATTTTAGAGCTTCAAATCAAGCAAGACAACAAAGGAATCTACATCCACCAATAGAAATACACTAAGGAACTTCTAAAGAAGTTTAAAATGGAAGATACTAAGCCTATGAAAACTTCAATGCATGATTCCAATCCTTTGAGAAAAAACGAATCAGATAAACCAGTAGATCAAACGATTTACAGAGGTATGATTGGATCTCTTTTGTATCTGACGTCAAGCAGACTTCATATTATGCACAATGTATGTCTCTGTGCTAGATTTCATTCTTATCCTCAAGAATCACATCTAAAAGTTGTAAAAAGGATCTTACGATATCTAGTAGGTGCCACTAACCAGTGTTTGTTTTATAAGAAGAATAAAGATTTCAGGTTAGAAGGATATTGTGATACAAACTATGCAGAAAAAAATGTGGAAATAAAGAGCATAAGTGGAGGATGTCACTATATTGGACCCTGCCTAATATCTTAGGCAAGCAAGAAACATAACTTCATTGGTCTATCTACAATTGAAGTTGAATATGTGTTTGTTGCAAGCTATTGTTCACAACTATTATGGGTAAAGTATCACCTGGAAGATTACTCTAGTTTTGAAAACAATATACTATTGTGACAACACTAGTAAAATCAACTTATCTAAAAAGCTCATACAACATTCAAAGGCTAAGCATATTGATTTTTGATATAAAGTTTGTAGACATAGATCATCAATGGTTTTAAATCTTCACTAAGCCTTTGTCTGAAGAATGCTTCATTTATATAAAAGAACATTTAAATATGATTAGTTTATCATATTAATGAAGTATTTATTTTCAGACGATTGCATCGTCTTACTTTCTTATCATTAATCTATTGGACTAATGTTTGTTGAAGTGTATAGACAGAAAAGGAAACATGTTCATAAATACAAAGATGTCTTAGTTTTTATTGAGAAACATGGACCATAATTCTTGCCATGATTAAAAAATAGTTTTCAAAATATATTTAATTAGATTTGAGTTGTTACATCAATCTCTCTCTCCTCTTCATTTTGAAAAACAATAAAAGGAAAACAAGGGCACATGGAGAAGTTCTTGGAATTTTGGAACTCTCAGAAATATTTGTGCTTATGCAAATCATCATCTGAGAACTCAAACTTCAAAACTTTCTCTCTTTTCTCTCTCTTTTCAGAACTCTTTTTGAACAACGACACCTCCATGGAAGAACGAGTTCTCTTGCATCCCCATCATCAACAATGTTGAAGATGCAGCTCAAGCTTTCCCTAAAAACTTGTTTATCCCTGGGAAATGGATAAACTTTCAAAGCCAGAAGAAAGAAGGCTTTGAGGTAAAGGGACTTTTTGATAGAGTTGGTTGGACACCCTTTTTGGAGAACTTCAGTACCTAGTATTATGGCCCATATGCCCTATTTTGGGGAACAACAACGTAAGATGGAGTTGGCATCAAGGGGACTGTTGTTGGGACTCAGGTGTTGATCTCTCCAACCACCATTGCTACTACATCTAGATGTGCTCTGGATGGTTTGACCATGAGCAAAGACTAGATAAGGAGATAACCCAGGAAACTATGGACAAGTTTCTCTATGGAAAGTCTCACCCAAACGGAGGTGACAAGAAGGCTCTGCACACCTTCTTGAGGACAACCAACTTGACCTACATGTGTAGGATGATCCACAGTGTGTCATTCAACATATTCATGCCCAGGGTTGGCTCAAGAGACTATGTTAGTGACAAAGAATTTTTTTGCATCTACAAGATCATGGTAGGTGAAAAGCTGAATTTTCCTGAGATCATCTTCTTATACTAGATGCAAGCCTTCAAAGACAGATTCAACCCCAAGGTGAAGAAGAACCACCTTCCCTCTTCACCTAGACTCTAAGGCTAGTTGAACTAGAAGTTTCCTTGATGGAGCCATCGTTTGGAGCCACTCAGCTAAAGGGAGCTACTTTTGTCAAGATAGTAATTGCTGAAAATTCCCAGAGTATGTGCAAAGGAACATAAGAAGAAAATGAAGAAAAAGGTGATGGAGACTCATCTATCTGATGTTGATCAGACTGTAGAAACTCAAGCTAATCCTTTGGATCTTGAGTTTGGAGTGTCTTCTCTATAGACTGAGGGGGAGCAAGACAAGCCTAGCCAACCTAGATGCAAGCTACCCACCAAAAGAAAAGACCATCCTCCATCTTCTAACCTCCAACTCTCATCCTTAACCAAAAAAGACAAGAACCCAACCCTCATCTAACCCAAAAAGAGAAAGGGTTTAGACTCTGACTCAAACCTTGAACTCAAACCCAAAAAGCCTACCATCGGAAACAAGCCTTTTTAGACCCAACCAATACTTGAACCTACACCATCATCTCCCCAACCTATTTAGAACCCTGAATCTTCCAAACCTACACTAGTCACACCATCATTTGAGGTGAAAATCTTAGGAACATCTACCCTTATATCCTCACCTTCCTTAGCCCTTCCTTCCCAACCAACACCCAAGCCTAATTCACCCCCTCCTAACAAGGCTGAAGTTGTTGCTAATGCCAAGGCCAAGCATCACTCTCTTGCAAATGCTAAGAGAAGAGCAAGAGCAGAGAAAGCCATGAAAAAGAAGGCAAAGGAAGAAGCAGAAAAGAAGGCTGCCACCCTTGAAGGATAGACTTTAGAAGAAATTCCTAAATAAGTCATAATAAAATCTCTGAAGACCTTGACATGGGAAAAGGAGCTAAGACAGGAAGTGGCAAGTGACCAAGTATCGGATGAAGTGGTGCTTGAGGCTATCAAAGCTATGTCTGAAGAAGAGCTATAGAAGGCATAGTTTGATGTCAAAGTGTAATCAGCCTTGGAAACAAGTGCTGAAATATTTTCTGCAGCGTCTGCTAAAAGAGAGGTAGAGCTCCAACCAACTATTGTACAAGATGAAATAGTTGAAGAAGAAAGAGATGTTGCAATGCTTTTGTCTGTAATTAGAGTTTCATTGCAAGGGTCTAATGTTTTTGCTAGTTTAGACTCTATTGAAACAGACCCTGGAATTGCACCCTTGCACTCTTATCTAGTAACAACTAATGATGAAATTGTTGTTGATGCTTTGCTTGCTCAACCTTTGTCAGAAGCAAACATCTAAAGACTGGAAAGCATCTATGGAGCCACTGAGTCTATTTCTTTCAATGCAATAAAAGTAAGATTGAAAATCAAAAAGAGATTTGAAATTATTGTTACACGTCAACTCTTGACTAATATTTTCAACAAACTACATCAAAGTCTAAACATACTAGATAGAGACTCAATTGATTAGTTGTTGCCCTCATGATCTCAACCTCAGACTGAACCTGAGTTAGTGCTTGGACCCAGAGATGTAGAAGATTGAGCTTCAAAAGTTAAATTTGGTCAAGCTTTGGAAAAAAGCTGTGTCAGGGATTGATCCCTTCTATTATTCATGATTTGTCTTTATGCATTTGAAGTTTTCAGACAATGCACTCATAAGACGATCTGATATAGCATTTTAGTAGTACATTTAAGACATTCATTTAATAACTATGTCTAAAATTATTTTATGCAGAAAACATTCTCCTAGGATCTATCAAAATCCTATGAAGAATAAACGAAGCCCATAGTCTAGAAGACATTGATTCTCATTAAAAGGCATGCTTTATTATCGCAGACCAACTATTATGAAAGAAGTGGCTTCTCTATTGAAGTATAAGGCACACTAACCTATCTACATGGACTTTGCATGAAGAAAAGATGTGCATTTAATGCAATTATTAAATACCTCAACGGACTCAAGACCTCAGACAAAGAAGAAAGTGAAGTATCCAACCATTGAGAGACAATGAATACTTTGAGATAAAGGCTATATATAGAAGAAGCTTTGAAGAAACAAGACATGAATTACCTATGCGAATCATTCTTTCTAGTAAATCTTTTCTGTAAATTCTAGTAAAGATACTAAGCTCTCAAAACACCTTGTATACCTTGTGAGAAAAAACTAAACATGTTGAGTGATATATCTATCTATAAGATGATCATAAAATGTAGTCAGTGTGCCATTTTCCAAAAAATCTTGTTGATTTGTTTATAACCAACAGTGGCTTGGTAGGATAAAAAACACTAAGTTTAAGGCAAGCTTAGGATAGAGCTTGCAAGTGTAAGAGTTAGAAGTGGTAGTGAACAATACTTGTAATTTTGATAACCAGAAGTGGTAGTGAAAAATTCTTGTAATTTTGATAAGTTAGTGGAACCTTAGTGGTTATCAAGAACTGGAAGTAGTCTCTGGTTTGAGACAAACCAATATAATTCTTTGTGTACTTCTCTCTTTTTCTTTAATCAACAAAGGATTTGAATTTATTTTTATATTTTATATCTTTTTTTGTTTTACAAAGAAATTTGTTTGTATCAATGTTGGATATAGTCTGGTGTCTAACTATTCTTAGGTCAATCTACATTAGACGATAAATGTGCTATCAATCTTAGAAAAAGTTTTTAAATTTCTAAAAATGCAATTCAATCCCTCATATTGTTTTGTTTACTTCTACAAATGGTAATGTTGTGGCTAAATTGGATAAGGTTCGTGAGGAATCTATCATTTTTAACAATGAGATCTTTGGGAACATTTTTCATTAAAAAAGGTTATTGGAGGCTCATATTAGAGGTATTCATAAACAAGTTAATGTTTATCCCTTTTTTCCCCTTATCACTTTTGAGAGAGAACTATAGGCTTAATATAATCAGGTTCTTGCTTAAGAGAAGCATCTTTGGTATAAAAAATCCAGATAAAACTAGGTGAATTTTGGTAATAAAAATACCAATTTTTTCACACTCAGATGATCATCAAGAGAAGAAGAAACAAAATAGCAACGCTTTGCATAGATGGTGTCATACCCTAATTTTGTCCAGGGACCGTCATTTGGTGGCATGCAACCTCCGATAGACCACCTCGAGGTACTTAATACCCATCGTTAGGCAATCCGTGAAGTTCCGGAACATGCCAGAAGTCGAAGGGAAGCATTGTTGCACAATCCATAAAGTTTCGCAACATTCCGAAAAGAAAATAGGTGTCGTTACGTAATCCGTAAAGTTCCATAACGTTTCGAAAAAGGAATCAGGAAAAAAACACAAAGGGGTGTATTTGGTAAAAAGGGGGTGCAAATAGCAACCAGGCCCACTTGGGCCTTCCAGGGAGTTCCAACAGAAGGCAATGCCTTCTGGTGGAAGCAACCCAGCTCACCCAGGCGAGCTGGGCAGCAACCACCTCCCTCTTTTCTCCTATAAATAAGGGAAAGAGGGTAGAGTAAAAAGGTTCAACCCTTCTGGTATTTAGGATTCTCTCGAAATTAGTGAGGAAAATTGTTTCCGTGGAAAAAATCCAAGCCGAGGCGCTTCCGTAACGCTTCCGAGACATTTCCGTGAGCGATTTTGTGAAGATTCTTCACCGTTCTTCATCGTTCTTCATTCGTTCTTTGGTCTTCAACCAGTAAGTTCTCGAAATCTGATCTTTCAATTCATTCTATGCACCCTTAGTGGTCCCCACTTGTTTCCCGTGCTTTTATTTTTATTTCGTTTGTTTTCCGTACCCCTTTTGACGTGCTTTAACCATTTATTTAAGCCGTTTTCTCACCTAATATATAATAAAATGAATTTCCACTGATCATTTGAGTTATAATATCGTTTAATCTCTGTTAAAATAAAATCCAACCGATCGTTCACGCCGTAACCACGTTTAAAACAAAAAAAAAGGCAAAATAATAATAAAATAATCGAAATATCTTTGAATAAAATAATAAAAAAAAATTAATCGGACGTTTTTCTTTGGAAGTTTCCTTGAATGAATTGACTAGTAACCAAAGTGAAACTAAAGCTAAAATCAACTCACAAATCATGCTTTGTCCGCAAAAATTACTAAAAAAACCGTTTTAAGGTCCAACGCCTTAAACGGTCATCTTTGCTTTTATTGGTTAACATGGACTTTCGAAAGCATAAAATCAACATGTAACTTTGTCTCCTTTCAAAAACCAAGAGATCGTTAATGGTCCAACGCCTTAACGTTTCTCTCCTTTCCAAAAATCAAAAGATCGTTTAATGGTCCAACGCCTTAAACGACTTTTGTTCAGTCAAAATATATCTTGCAAAAAAAGATAAAAACAACTTAACCAACGTTCAGTTCTCAAAGAACTACATAGGTCTGATTTCCTCATCGCAATCGAAGATACGTAGGAGCGAGGGAAACACCCTTGTCGACCACAAAAAGATAGAAAATATAAAATGCATAAAAACACATAAAAACGTAAAAAAGGGAAAATAAAACAAATCGAAGACATGATATTGCACACTTGATTAAAGGCTGTCGTCCTTTGTGACGGATGCGTGAGGTGCTAATACCTTCCCCGTGCATAAATACAACTCTCGAACCTTTCACGATTAAAAGTTCGTAGACCACACTTTCCGGTTTTTCCGACGTTTTCCTCGAATAAACGTTGGTGGCAACTCCGTGCATTTTCCTCCCATGGAAGACGCACCCGAGAGCCCCGCGTCGCCCTTCCTCCGAAGGGTAGGTTGCGACAGTTGGTGACTGTTTTTAGAGAGTTAGGCCTATTAATCTTTTGTGCAAAAGTTGTGTTTTCCCTTTCATCGGTTTCCCTTTTCCTTTATGTTCTTGTATAAACTTCTTCGATGCTTTAAGCGTGTTTTAATGTATGCATGTGATAAATATGTATTCATTTGATGCACACAACACCAACACCTTTTTTGCACACACGATGAGTTGAAAAGGGGCCCTATACCCGGGTCCATGGGAACATAAGGAGTGGAGGTGAATCTGTTGTATTTAAGAAAGAGACAATCTCCCGGGCTCTCGTATCCGTAAAATGCATCTGTTCCATACGCATTTCTTCATGCATTCATCCATTTCACCTGTGATAGAAGTCAGAGTCTTGATTCGCACTGGTTTTTATTCCACTTTAGTAAAACATGGGATCAAGTCAGGCGCCTCCGCTTAAAAAGAGGTTCTATCAAGTCAAGATCAAGAGCCTAGGGGTCACCGGTCTAAAAGAGTTGGGACAGTTGATGGATCAACTCCATCGACAAGCCTTTCGCAAAGCTTATGGTAAGATCTGGGACCTAACCATGGTAGAGGTCTCCACGGAGGCCATCGCCTCCCTTGCCCAGTATTATGACCAGCCTTTGAGGTGTTTCACCTTTGGAGACTTCCAGTTAATACCCACGGTGGAAGAGCTTGAAGAAATCCTAGGATGCCCTCTGGGAGGAAGGAAACCATACCTCTTCTCGGGATTCTATCCCTCTTTAGCTAGAATTTCTAAGATAGTCAAAATCTCGACACAGGAATTAGACCGCGGAAAGCAAATCGAAAATAAGGTGGTTTGGGTACCGAGGAAATGTTTGGAAGTAAAAGTAAGACTCTTGGCAGGTCAAGGAGAATGGGCCCCGTTCATGGACATCCTGACACTTTTGATCTTCGGGGTGGTCCTCTTTCCAAATGTGGATGGGTTGGTGGACCGGGCAGCGATTGATGCTTTTCTCTCCTTTCACGATTGCAAGGAAAACGCATTTGTCGCTATCTTAGCCAATCTATATGACACCTTCGAACGAAGATGTGAGAAGAACAGTGCAAGGATCGTTTGCTGTACACCGGCCCTCTACGTATGGTTGGTTTCACACCTTTTCCGCCAAGAGGTGAGACATGCTTGCCCGCTAGAAGGCCACCGCTCATGCACAGAGAAAAAAGAGGCAAATTGGGACCAACTATTAGCAAACAAAGAAGGAGCGTCTGTCAATTGGTTCCCCCGATGGAAAGAAGGAAGAACCGAGATTCTTATTTCGTGCGGAGGATTTCCAAATGTTCCCTTGATGGGGACAAGGGGTTGCATTAATTACAATCCCATCCTCGCCATAAGACAACTTGGCTACCCTATGAGAGGGGCACCATTAGAGGAAGGCCTCACATCTGTTATTGCGCGAGGTTTCAATAGAACCAATGCGGGGGTTCTTCAGAAAGTCCGCAAGGCATGAGAGATGGTGCAAAAGAAAGACAAGGAACTTAGAGGAAGTAGCAACGGGCCCATCGGCGGCTACCATAGGTGGTTGAAAGCCTACGCATAAGGTCTGGATTGGCTCCCCAATTTGAGAAACACTAAGGGGGAAGAGGTTGAAACTCCGGAAGAAGACGAAGAGGTACAGGCCCTCAAGACAGAACTTGAGAAAGCCCAAACAGTCAAAGAAAAGTTCAAGTCGGCAGCTGTTAGGATTCGAAAGGAGAATGCCGAACTGAGAGACGTCATATAACCACCACCAAGGCCTTAGAACAAGAGACCAATAGGGCCCGTAGGGAAGAACATGGCTGGAACAAATTCCGAGGGGCTCTGTGGGGCAGTAACAGCGAGCTTAAGCTCCGAAGAGAAGGAAAGGGACCAATCGCGAGTAGACGGTTTGATCCTGAAGGATGAATTGAGGGTTTGCCTAAGGTCCAAAAGGAGCTTGTCTCAGCGGTTATGCGAGGCCGAAACCAACATGTTAGCCATCATCAGCAAGTATCAAGAAGAATTAGATCTAGCCACTGCCCATGAGCACAAGGTAGCGGACGAATACGCCCGAGTGTACGCGGATGGACCGGTTTGCTCTTACATTGAATGGGAGTCAAGAGCTTCCCTGATTGTTGGCAAAGGCCAAAGCTATGGCAGACACCTACTCCGCCCCCGAGGAGATCCACGGGCTCCTCCTCTATTGTCAGCACATGATAGACTTGATGGCCCATATAATTAGGACCCGTTAAGGAGTTTATATTGTCACTCAGATCTTGACTAGTTATAACTTTCTGAATAAAATGAGTTTATCCCGTGATTTTACTCCAAAAAATCAGTGCGAATCAAATCACTCCCACGTTTCATCTCTAGCATGCATTCATTTCTCATTACGTATTCCTCACATTTGGTCTTTTAGGAAAGACGCCATAACTAAGCGCACCCCAAGGCATCCCTATCGCACCAGATCCAAATCTAGGACGATGGGTGACCTAGAGGAAGTACAGGAACAAATGAAAGCCGACATGTCGGCTTTGAAAGAACAAATGGCTTCCATGATGGATGCCATGCTGGGAATGAAACAACTTATGGAGAGTAACGCGGCCACCGCCACCGCTGTTAGTTCAACTACCGAGGCAGACCCGACTCTTCTGACTGCTGCGCACCACCCTATTCCAAATATGGTGGTATGAGAGAAAAGCACACTGGGGTACGCCAACAACCCCCATTTGGGGTACAATCGAGGAGCTTACCCCTACTGTTTACCACCTAATTACACACCACCAGTCATACGTGACTACGCGAGTCATGTTCCTCCCCTCCTACTTGAAGGGGAGCCTCCTCGACATCTGGACGTGGTCCACGAGGATCATTGAGAGCATGCTCAGGGAGACATCGACTCCTACTCCCCGTTTCCCGCTGAGGGGCCAGCGTCCAATGCACTACCTCAACCCAACATCACGGGAGAACCTCGAAGCCAACCAACGCAGCCAATATTTCTGTCCGTGGGAGGGCCACCCCTGGCAGCAGAAGGAAAGGGGAAACTCGATCTCATCGAAGAGAGGTTGAGGGCTGTCGAAGGATTCAGCGATTATCCATTTGCGGACATGACCGACCTTTGATTGGTGCCGGACGTCGTCATCCCTCCAAAGTTCAAGGTACCTGATTTCGATAGGTACAAAGGGACGACTTGCCCTAAGAATCACCTAAAAATGTACTATCGAAAGATGGGTGCATATTCCAGGGATGAGAAGTTGTTGATGCATTTCTTTCAAGATATTTTGGCCGAGGCAGCAGTCATCTGATACACTAACCTAGAAGCTTCCCGCATCCGCACCTGGAAGGATCTGATTACGGCCTTCCTTAGGCAGTATCAATACAACTCTGCCATGGCTCCCAACCGAACTCAATTGCAAAACATGAGTAAACGAGAACACGGGTCTTTTAAAGAATACACTCAGCGTTGGAGGGACCTAGTAGCACAAGTAGCCCCTCCCATGGTCGAGAGAGAAATGGTTACTATGATGGTGGATACCTTGCCTATTTTCTACTACGACAAATTAGTGGGCTACATGCCCTCCAGCTTCGCAGACTTGCTATTCGCCGGGGAAAGGATCGAGGTGGGCTTGAAGAGAGGGAAGTTCGATTATGCCTCCTCCACAGGTACCAACGATAGGAGGATCAGAGCAACTGGGGCAAAGAGGAAGAAAGGAGATGCCTATGTCGTCACTTCAACGCCTGCATGGGCCAAGCCGCCGCAGATCTCCCACGGTACCCACCAATATTTGCAACATCACCCGAGCTTCTCGGCTCGCGCCGGGGACTCTTCCAACTCAGCGCCCGTACAACCAAGGGCGCTCACGCCCATCCAAAGGGGGGCTCCAGCTCCAACCCCGCCTCGCCCGGCCGGCAATGCCCACCTTGGCGTCGGCTCCAACACGGCAAGGAACTTTCCCCCAAGGCCAACTCAAGAATTCGCCCCGATCCCGATGACGTACGAAGACCTCTTGCCATCCCTCATCGCCAACCAGATGGCCGTGATATCTCCCGGAAAGATCTTCCAGCCTCCTTTCCCAAAGGGGTATAACCCTAACGCAACTTGCGCATACCATGGAGGAACCCCGGGCCACTCAACCGAACAGTACGTGGCCCTCAAACGCAAAGTCCAAAGTTTGATAGAAGCCGGATGGCTGACATTTCAAGAGGATAGGCCCAACGTAAAGACAAACCCGCTTTCCAATCATGGAGGGGGATTTGTTAATTCCATCGAGGCGAGTAGGTCGCGCAGGTCCAAACCTTTGAAGGACATAACGACCTCCAGAAGGTTTATCTACGAAGCCCTATAAAAGGGAGGCGTGATTCCCCGCGGTGGACACGAGAAGGATTCCTATTTGATGCATCCCGGCGCGCCACATAACATGGAAGCATGTTTAGTGGTAGGAGACCTATTGCAACAAATGATAGACCAAGGCCGGCTTGAAGTCAGTGATGAGGGGGAAGAAGAACAACATATATGCATGCAATCCGCAGATAAGGAAGGTCCTAGAAAGCCTAAACCTTTGGTAATACATTTCACCAGGGACACAGCTCCCCAAAAGCGCCGACCCCCCTCGACAGTGTTGGGTGTTTGACCTATTTCGTTTCCTTACAAGAACAGCCACATAGTTCCGTGGAGGTACGCGTCTTCGAGCGATAAGAAGGAAGAAGCTATCGACATCAGCTCACTATTGGCCAAAGTAACCAATATCACTGGGCTGAGCGGCATAACCCGCTGACCTGCCAACGCAGCCTGCAAACGCTAAAGGGAAAGCAAGGATGACGGAAGGACAAAATGTCAAAGTGATCCCCACACCGGACGAGGACGTTCCAATGAAAGGTCTTTCCGAGGGAGGAGAGGGCTGTGGCAAGAAAGAGGTATCGCTCGAGGAGGCCGGCGAGTTCCTCTGCATTATCCAACAAAGCGAGTTCAAAGTCATTGAGCAACTCAACAAAACCTCGGCAAGAGTCTCTCTTTGGAACTGCTCATGAGCTTTGAGCCTCATCGAGCTTTGCTGGTAAAAGTCTTGAATGAAGCTCATGTAGCCCAAGACATCTCCGTAGAAGGCTTTGGGGAACTCGTCAATAACATCACAGCCAACATGTGCGAGGAGTTTAAGATCCAACACCACAATTCCACACCCTACAGACCCAAGATGAATGGAGCAGTGGAGGCAGCCAACAAGAATATCAAGAAGATTATCCAGAAGATGACTGTGTCATACAAGGATTGGCACGAGATGCTCCCATTCGCGTTACATGGTTACCGAACCTCAGTGCGCACATCAACCGGGGCAACACCGTTCTCGTTGGTATACAGAATGGAGGTCGTGCTACCATTTGAGGTGGAAGTCCCATCATTAAGAATTTTGGCGGAGTCCGGATTAAAAGAGTCGGAGTGGGCCCAAGCACGTTTCGATCAGCTTAACCTCATAGAAGGCAAGCATTTGGCTGCCATGAGCCACGGGCGTTTATATTAGAAACGAGTAAAGAACGCTTTTGACAAGAAGGTACGCTCGCACAGGTTCAACAAAGGGGACCTGGTACTAAAGAAAGTCTCCCAAGCCCTGAAAGACAATAGGGGAAAGTGGGCCCCGAACTACGAAGGGCCTTTCGTCGTAAAAATGGCTTTCTCAGGAGGGGCCCTTTGCTTGCCAACATGGATGACGAGGAACTACCTTCACCCGTGAACTCTGACGTTGTCAAGCGATACTACGCTTAAGATTTGGGGCAATTAAGGAAGTCGCTGCATGTTTTTTGTGGTTTCCCCCAGGGATTCTTGTCCTCTTTAATTTTCTCATCGCAATTGTCATACCCTAATTTCGTCCGGGGACCATCTGTTTATTGGGATGCGACCCTTGTTTGACCACTTTTGAGGTACTCGGCACCCATCATTAGGCGATCCGTGAAGTTCCGTGACATATCGGAAGTCAAAAGAAAGCATTGTTGCACAATCCATGAAGTTCCGTGACGTGTCGGAAGTCAAAAGGAAGTGCTAATGCACAATCCATAAAGTTATGTAACATTCCGGAAGCCAAAGAAGGGATGATTACGTAATTCGTAAGGTTTCGTTACATTATGGAAAGAAAAATAAGTATCGTTACGTAATTTGTAAAGTTCCGTAACGTTACGAAAAAAGAATCAGCAAAAAAAGCAGGGGTGTATTTAGTAAACAGGAGGTGCAAATAGCAACCAGGCCCACTTGGGCCTTCCAGGAAGTTCTCCATAAGGCGGTGCTTTCTAGAGGAAGCAACCTAGCTCACCTGGGTGAGCTGAGCTCGCCTGGGCGAGCTAGGTGGCAAGCTCCTCCCTCATTTTCCTATAAATAGGGGGAGGAGGGAAGAACAAAAATGTTCAACCCTCCTGATATCTGAGAATCACTTAAAATTAGTGAGAAAAATTGTTTCCGGGAAGAAAATCCAAGCTGAGGCGCTTCCATAACGCTTCTGAGACGTTTCCGTGGGTGATTTTGCGAAGATTTTCAACCGTTCTTCGTCGTTCTTCATTCGTTCTTCGATCTTCAACCGGTAAGTTCCCGAAATCGAACTTTTCAATTCATTCTATGTACCCTTAGTGGTCCTCATTTGTTTCGCGTGCTTTTATTTTTATTTCATTTACTTTTCGTACCCCCTTTTGACGTGCTTTAGTCATTTATTTAAGTCATTTTCTCGCCTAATCAAAAATAAAATAAATTCCCACCGATCATTCGTATTGTGACATCTTTTAATTTATGTTAAAATGAAATCCGACCGTTCGATCATGCCGTAATCACGTTTAAAACCAAAAAGAGCCAAAATAATAATATAATAATCAAAAAATATATTTTAGTAAAATAATAAAAAAAATCAATCGGATGTTTTTGCTTTGGGATTTTTCTTTCTTAATCAAATTGACTAATAACCAAAGTGAAACTAAAGCTAAAATCAATTCATAAATCAAGCTTTTGTCATCACCTGAAAAAGCCATTTTTAAGGTCCAACGCCTTAAAATGGTCTTTTCCGTTTTTATTGATTAAACATAGATTTCTAAAAAAGGCCTAAAAACAACACATAGCTTTATTACCTCTTTTCAAAGATAAATAAGAGATCATTAATGGTCCAATGCCTTAATGTTTTCTCTCCTTTCAAAAAGAACCGAAAGATTGTTTAATGGTTCAACGCCTTAAATGACCTTTCAATCAAAATATATCTTGCAAAAAAGGATAAAAACAACTTAACCAACGCTTAATTCTTAAAGAACTACGTAGGTCTGATTTCCTTTTCACAATTGAGGAATACGTAAGAGCAAGGGAAACACCCTCGTCGACCACAAAAAGATAAAATATAAAAAGGCATAAAAAGACATAAGTACTAAAAAAGGGAAAATAACATAAATTGAAGTCATATTTGCGCATTTGATTAAAGGCTGCCGTCTCTTGCGACGGACGTGTGGGGTGCTAATACCTTCCCCGTGCATAAATACAACTCCCGAACCTTTCACTTAAGGTTCATAGACCACGTCTTTTCCGGTTTTTTCGACATTTTCCTCAAATAAACATTGGTGGCGACTCCGCGCATATTCCTTTCTTGGAAGACGCACCCGCGAGTCACGCGTTGCCTTCCCGCCGAAGGGTAGGTTGCGACAGTTGGCGACTCCACTAGGGACCGTTTTTAGAGAGTTAGGCCATTTAATCTTGTGCAATGTTTTATCATGACTTTCTCCCTTGTTGGTTTCCCTTTATTTTTCTTATGTTCTTGTATATGTAACTCTTTGATGCTTTTAGTGTGTTTTAAGATGTATGCATGGGGTAAATATTTATTCATTTGATGCACACAAACACCAACACTATTTGCACACACGGTGAGTTGAAAAAGGGCCCTATACCCGGGTTTGTGGGAACATAAGGAGTGGAGGTGAATCTGTGATCATGCTAGGTCTCCGACTTGCTTGATTACAGTGAACCCTCATCTAGAGTTTTTCTCTTTGATAACATATTGTTGCTAGTAGTCCCTACTGCTGCAGTATGTTCTTCGAAAGGGATGATACCTCTAGAGACCATCAAGAGAGATATGACCACCTTGGGAATTATCACTAAAAGCCTTTTTAGCTCCCTCCCATATAGGTCCCTTAAATAGGGGCACGGAGCAAACACGCTGCGTGCCATTTTTCACACTGCCATGCATAAGTGTCATGTACCCTTTTGCTTATATTTATTTGTCGTACTATGTACATCCCCGTGTTGTACCTTTCGCATATGCATCATGCGTGGGTTCCGTCTTAATCCCCTCTCTTTGGCAAACCAACGGAGGGTCCGTGTCACCTTCTTAAATACATACGTCGGGCACTGTGCTACCCCAAGACATTGTATCTAAGAAGGAGATAATTTCCCGGGCTCCCGTATTCACAAATTGCATCTGTGTCATATGCATTTCTTCATGCATTCATCCATTCCACCCATGATAGATGTCGGAGTTTTGATTCGCACTAGATTTTGTTTCACTTTAGTAAAACATGGGCTTAAGTCAAATGCCTTCACTTAAAAAGAGGTTCTATCAAGTCAAAGTCAAGAGCCTAGGAATCACCAGTCTAAAAGAGTTAGGGCAGTTGATGGGTCAGCTCCAGCGGCAAGCTTTTCGCAAAGCTTACGGTAAAATCTGGGACCTAGCCATGGCAGAAGTCTCCACAGAGGCCATTGCCTCCCTTGTTCAGTATTATGATCAGCCGTTGAGATGCTTCACTTTTGGGGACTTCCAGCTATCACCCATGGTGGAAGAATTTGAAGAGATCCTAGGATGTCCTCTAGGGGGAAGGAGACCATACCTCTTAAGATAGTCCAAATCTCGGCGCAGGAATTAGACCACAGAAAGCAAGTCGAAAATGGGGTGGTTGGAATACCGAGAAAATGTTTGGAGGCAAAAACAAGAATCTTGGCAGGTAGAGGCGAATAGGCCCCGTTCATAGACATTCTCGCACTGTTGATCTTTCGAGGAGTCCTCTTTCCAAATGTGGATGGGTTGGTGGACCTAGCAGCGACCGATGCTTTTCTCGCCTATCATGACCACAAGGAAATCCCGGTTGTCACTATGCTAGCCGACCTATATGACACCTTTGACCGAAGATGTGAGAAGAGCAGTACGAGGATTGTTTGCTGTACTCCAACTCTTTATGTATGGTTGGTTTCGCACCTTTTTTGCCAAGAAGTGAGGCATGCTTGCCCGCTAGAAAGCCACCGTTCATGCAAAGAGAAAGGAAGGGCAAATTGGGACCGACTCTTAGCAAACAAAGAAGGAGCGTCTGTCAACTGGTTGCCTCAATGGAAAGAAGGAAGAACCGGGGTTCTTATTTCGTGCGGAGGATTTCCAAATGTTCCCTTGATGGGGACAAGGGGTTGCATCGGTTACAATCCCGTTCTTGCTATAAGGCAACTTGGCTACCCTATGAGAGGGGCACCACTAGAGGAACAGCTCGCGCCTGTCATTTCATGAGGTTTCAATAAGACCAACGTGGAGACACTTCAGAAGGTCCGCAAGGCATGGGAGGTGGTGCAAAAGAAGGACAAAGAACTCAGGGGCAGTAACAATGGACCCATCGGTGGCTACCGTAAGTGGTTGAAAGCCCACGTGCAAGGTTTGGATTGGCTCCCGAGTTTGAGAATCGCTAAAAGGGAGGAAGTTGAGGCATCGGAGGAAGACGAAGAGGTGCAGGCCCTTAGGGTAGAACTCGAGCAAGCCCAAACAGTCAAAGAAAGGTTCAAATCAGCAGGTCTTAAAATCCGAAAGGAGAATGCCGAAATGAGAGATATAAATATAGCTACCACCAAGGCCTTGGAAGAAGAGACCAAGAGGGCTCGTAGGGAAGAGCACGGCCGGAACAAGTTCCGAGGGGCTCTGTGGGGCAGTAACAGCGAGCTTAAGCTCCAGAGAGAGGAAAGGGACCAATCACGAGTAGACAGTTTGATCTTGAAAGATGAGTTGAAGGTTTGCTCAAGGTCCAAAAGAAACTTGTCTCAGCGGTTATGCGAGACAGAGACCAACATGTTAGCTATCGTCAGCAAATACCAAGAAGAGCTAAATCTAGCCACGGCCCACGAGCACAAAGTGGCGGACGAGTATGCCCGAGTTTATGCGGAAAAGGAAGATAGAGGAAGGGTGATCGACTCGTTACATCAAAAGGCAACAATGTGGATGGACCAATTTGCTCTTACCTTGAACGGGAGTCAAGAACTTCCCCGATTGCTAGCCAACGCCAAAGCGATGGCGGACACCTACTTCGCCCCCGAGGAGATCCACGGACTTCTCGGCTATTGTCAGCATATGATAGATTTAATGGCCCATATAATTAGAAACCGCTAGGAAACTTGTATTGTCACTCAGATCTTGACTAGTTATAACTTTCTGAATAAAATGAGTTTATCCCATGTTTTTACTCCAAAGATCGGTGCGAATCAAATCACTCCTGCATTTTATCTCTAGCATGCATTTCATTTTTTTACCTACTCCTCACGTTTGGTTTTTTAGGAAAAAACACCATAACTAAACGCGCCCCAAGGCATCCCTATCACACCAAATCCAAATCTAAAACAATGGGTGATCAAGAGGAGACACAGGAACAGATGAAAGCTGACATGAAAGAGCAAATGGCTTCCATGATGGAGGCCATGTTAGGAATGAGGCAACTCATGGAGAAAAACGTGGCCACCACTGCCGCTGTTAGTTTGGCTGCCGAAGCAGACCCAACTCTCCTAGCTATCGCGCACCATCCTCCCCCAAACGCGGTAGGACTAGAAAGGAGCACACCGGGGCACAGCAACAAGCCCCATTTGGGATACAACCGGGTGGCTTACCCTTATGGATTATCGCCTAATTACACGCCGCCAGTCATGCATGATGACGCGGGTCATGCCTCTTCCCCCATCCTTGAAGGGGAGCCTCCTCGACAGCCCGACGAGGTCCATGAAGATCATCGAGGGTATGCCTAAGGGGATGTCGATTTCTACCCCCCGATCCCCGTCGAGGGGCCGGCACCCAACATATTGCCTCAGCACAACCTCACAGCACAGCCTATATTCTTGTCCACGAGAAGGAAACTCGATCTCCTCGAGGAGAGATTGAGAGCTGTTGAAGGCTTTAGTCACTATCCGTTCACGGACATGACGGATCTTTGCTTGGTACCGGATGTCGTCATCCCCCCAAAATTCAAGGTACCTGATTTCGACAAGTACAAAGGGACAACTTGTCCTAAAAACCATCTCAAGATGTATTGTCGCAAGATGGGGGCGTATTCTAGGGATGAAAAGTTGTTAATGCACTTTTTCCAAGATAGCTTGGCTGGAGCCGCGATTATTTGGTACACTAATCTGGAAGCTTCCCGCATCCGTACTTGGAAGGATCTGATTACTGCCTTCCTTAGGCAATATCAGTACAATTCCGATATGGCTCCCGATCGCACTCAGCTGCAGAACATGGTTAAGAAGGAAAGTGAGACCTTTAAAGAGTACGCTCAACAGTGGAGAGACCTGGCAACACAAGTGGCCCCTCCCATGGTCGAAAGGGAGATGATTACCATGATGGTAGACACCTTGCCAGTGTTTTACTATGAGAAGTTGGTAGGCTACATGCCTTCCAGCTTCGCGGACTTGGTATTCGCCGGGGAAAGAATCGAAGTAGGGTTGAAGAGAGGGAAGTTCGATTACGTCTCCTCCTCAAGTACCAATGCTAGGAGAATTGGAGCAACTGGGGCAAAAAGGAAGGAAGGAGATACCCACTCCATCACTACAGCGCCCGCATGGGTCAAGCCTCCGAAGACCTCTCATGGTACCCAACAGTACGCGCAACATCATTCGAGCTTCTCAGCTCACGCCGGGAGCTCATCCAATTCAGCACCCGCACAGCCTAGAGCTCCCACCCCCATCCAGAGGAAGGCCCCCCAAGCTCCGACTCCAACCACGACTCGCCCGGCCTGCAATGCCCACTATGGTGCTGGTTCCAACGCGATAAGGAACTTTCCCCCGAGGCCAATTCCAGAATTCACCCCGATCCCAATAACGTACGAAGACCTCTTGCCGTCCCTTATCGCCAACCAAATGGCCGTAATAACTCCCGGGAAGATCTACCAACATCCTTTCCCAAAGTGGTATGACCCTAACGCAACTTGCGCATACCATGGGAAAACCCCAGGCCACTCCACCGAAAAATGTATGGCCCTTAAATACAAGGTCCAACATTTGATAGACGTCGGATGGCTGACGTTTCAAGAGGATCGGCCCAACATGAAAACAAACCCGCTCGCCAATCATGGAGGGGGAGCAGTTAATGTCATAGAGTCGGATAGGCCGTGCAGGTCCAAGCCTTTAAAGGATGTGACAACCCCCAGGAGGTTTATTTACGAGGCCTTGCAAAAAAGGGGCGTAATTCCCCACGGTGGGCATGAAGAGGATTCTTGTTTGTTGCATCCCGGTGAGCTACATAACATGGAAACATGTTTAGCAGTGGAGGACCTTTTGCAACAGATGATAGATCAAGGCCGACTGGAAGTCGGCGATGAGGGGAGGGAAGAGCAGCATATATGTATGCAGTCCGCAGATGAGAGAAGTTTTGGAAGGCCTAAGCCTTTGGTGATATATTTCACCAAGGACGCAACTTCACCAAATCCCTGATACCCTTCGGTAGTTAAACCTGTTCCTTTCCCATATCGAAACAGCCACACAGTCCCGTGGAGGTATGCACCTCCAAGTGAAAGGAAAGAAGGGGCCACCGACATCAGCTCGTTGTCAGCCAAGGTGACCAATATCATGGGGTTGAGCGGCGTCACCCGCAGCGGTCGCGTGTTTGCACCCCCCGACCTGTTGACACAACCCGCAAATGTTAAAGGGAAGGCAAAGATGGTGGAAGAACAAAATGACAAAACGACCCTCACTTCAAACGAGGATATTCCGGTGAAAGGTCTCCCAAAGAAAAGGGATGGGTGCAGCAAGAAGGAAGTGTCGCTAGAGGAAGCAAGTGACTTTCTCGGCATTATTCAGCAGACCGAGTTCAAGGTCATTGAGCAGCTCAACAAAACCCCGGCCAGGGTCTCTCTTTTGGAATTACTCATGAGCTCTGAGCCTCATCGGGCTTTGCTAGTAAAGGTCTTGAACGAAGCCCATGTAGCCCAAGATATCTCTATAGAAGGCATTGGAGGACTCGTCAATAATATCACCGCCAACAACTATCTCGCCTTCGCCGAAGAAGAAATCCCGGCCGAAGGGAGAGGGCATAACAGGGCTTTGCATGTATCAGTCAAAAGCATGGACCACGTCGTGGCCAAGGTGCTCATCGATAACGGTTCCAGTTTAAAAGTAAAGCCCAAAAACACGTTGGAGAAATTACCGTTTAATGCTTCCCATCTAAAGCCAAGTTCCATGGTGGTCAGTGCCTTCGACGGCACCCGCCGAGAGGTTAGGGGAGAGATCGACCTCCCTGTACAGATAGGCCCCCATACCTGTCAGGTTACCTTTCAAATAATGGATATTAACCCCGCTTATAGCTGCCTTTTGGGACGCCCGTGGATCCACTCGGTGGGAGTCGTTCCCTCTACACTCCACCAAAAATTGAAATTCTTGGTAGAGGGGCATTTGGATATCGTATCGGGCGAGGAAGACATTTTGGTGAGTTGCCCGTCCTCTATGCCATATGTGGAAGCTGCGGAGGAGTCATTAGAAACAGCCTTCCAGTCTTTTGAGGTGGTAAGCATTGCCTCCATAGATTCCTTCTCTGGGCAACCTTGCCTGTCCGATACAGCAGTAATGGTGGCCCGGGTGATGTTGGGGAATGGTTACGAGCCCGGAATGGGTTTAGGCAAGGACAACGGCGGCAGAACCAGCCTGATAAGCGCCAGAGGAAACCGTGGGAAGTTTGGATTAGGCAATAAACCCACATAAGCGGACATAAGGAAAAGTGTCACGGGATGAAAGAGCGGAAGTCAAGGCTCGCGATTGGGACGAGAAGTTGAAGGGGGCCCGCCCTGCCACATCAGTAGGAGCTTTATAAGCGCGGGTCTAGGACACGAAGGCCAAGTCATTGCGATATGCGAAGATGATTCTCTGAGTGGGTCGGATTTGGTACAACCATGCCCTTCTGGTTTCCGACTAGGAAATTGGCGAGTGGAGGAGCGCTCGGACATTTACGCGACAAACATAATGTAACCCTTTGTGGCTTTTAAAACTCTACGGTTGGGTCTAGGCTTTAGAGTTTCCTTTTGTTAAGGCTTCATGTCTTTTGTTCCTGAATTTATAATACAAAGATCTTTCTTCATCTGTTCCTACGTCTCTACCCATTCTCATCCATTTGCATGTTTATTTCTTTACGTTTAAAACGCCAGATCCGACGACGAGTCCCTCGAAGGTACTAATACCTGGGACCCGACCATCGATTTCGAGCAAAAAACGGATTAGACAGAGGATGAAGAGAACGAAGATGTGGGACTTCCCCCGGAGTTGGAGAAGATAGTCGCCCATGAGGATCAAGAAATGGGGCCTCATCAAGAAGAGACGGAGATAGTGAACATAGGAACCGGCAATGGGAAAAAAGAAGTAAAGATAGGCACGGGTATGACCGCCCCTATCCGTGAAGAATTGACAGCCCTGCAAAAAGACTACCAAGACATCTTTGCTTGGTCGTACCAAGATATGCCCGGTTTGAGTTCTGATATCGTACAGCACAGATTACCTCTAAACCCTGAGTGTTCCCCAGTAAAACAAAAACTGAGGAGGATGAAGCCCGAGACATCCTTGAAGATAAAAGAAGAGGTAAAGAAACAATTTGACGCTGGTTTTTTGGCTATCGCTCGGTACCCATAATGGGTTGCCAACATTGTACCGGTCCCTAAGAAGGATGGGAAAGTGCGAATGTGTGTGGATTATCGGGACCTGAATCGAGCCAGTCCCAAAGACAATTTTCCTCTGCCGTACATCGATATCCTCATGGATAATACGACCAATTTTGCTTTGTTTTCCTTCATGGATGGGATCTCCGGTTACAATCAGATAAAAATGGCGCCAGAGGATATGGAAAAGACTACCTTCGTCACCCTGTGGGGAACGTTCTGTTATAAGGTGATGTCTTTTGGACTCAAGAACGCTGGGGCAACTTATCAACGGGCTATGGTGGCTTTGTTCCATGATATGATGCACCGAGAAATTGAAGTCTATGTGGACGACATAATTTCCAAGTCTAAGACTGAGAAGGAACACCTTGTCAACCTACGGAAGTTGTTCGAAAGGCTTAGGAAGTATCAATTGAGGTTAAACCCTACTAAGTGCACGTTCGGGGTCAAATTAGGAAAATTGCTAAATTTCATCGTGAGCCAGAAAGGGATAGAGGTGGACCCCGAAAAGGTGAAGGCCATCCTTGAGAAGCCGGAACCCCATACCGAGAGGCAGGTCCGATGTTTCCTAGGACGTTTGAATTATATTGCCAGATTCATATCACAGTTCACCGCTATTTGTGAGCTGTTGTTCAAACTCTTACGCAAAAACCTATCCGTTCGCTGGAACGAGGATTGTCAAGAGGCGTTGGGAAGGATCAAACAATGTCTCATGAACCCTCCTGTGCTTATGCCACCGGTACCCAGAAGGTCTCTCATCTTGTATATGGCGATTTTGGACGAGTCGATGGGATGTATGCTCGGGCAACATGACGAGTCCGGGAAGAGAGAGTGCGTTGTCTACTACTTGAGTAAGAAGTTCACGGCCTGTGAAATGAATTACTCCCTGCTCGAAAGAACATGTTGTGCTTTAGTCTGGGCATCCCACCGTCTAAGACAATACATGCTGAGCCATACCACCTGGTTGATATCCAAGATGGACCCGGTTAAGTACATCTTTGAGAAGCCTACTCTCACAAGACGAATCGCCTAGTGGCAAGTTTTGCTATTCGAGTTTGATATAGTTTACGTCACCCAAAAGGCGATAAAAGGAAGCGCCTTGGCAGATTATTTGGCTCAGCAGCCTCTCAACGACTATCAGCTCATGCATCCCGAATTCCCGGATGAGGACATCATGTCCTTGTTTGAGGAAAAACTAGACGAAGACCGGGACAAGTGGACCGTGTGGTTTGATGGAGCGTCAAACATTCAAGGCTGGGCTTTGATTGCACCAACAATATGGCTGAATATGAAGTGTGTGCCCTGGCCGTCCAAGCGGCAATTGACTCTAATGTCAAACTGTTCAAAGTGTGCGGGGACTCAGCACTGGTGATCCACCAGCTGAGAGGGGAATAGGAAACTAGAGACCTCAAGCTGATACCCTACCAAGCCTATATCAAAGAGTAGGCTGATTCATTTGATGAGATCTCCTTCCATCATGTTCCCAGGGAGGAAAATCAAATGGCAGATGCGCTTGCTACTTTGGCGTCCATGTTCCAGCTAACACTGCACGGGGACCTACCATACATTGAGTTCTGGTGTCGTGGCAGACCCGCGCATTGTTGTCAGGTGGAAGAGGAACGGGACAGTAAGCCTTGGTATTTCGATATCAAGCGATTCGTTGAAAGCAAAGAGTACCCACGGGGGGCTTCCGACAATGACAAAAGGACATTGAGGAGATTGGCGGCCAGTTTCTTCATGAGCGATAGCATACTATATAAGAGAAACCATGACATGACCCTCCTGCGATGCGTGGATACCAAAGAGGCGAACCACATGATCGAGGAAGTCCACGAGGGTTCATTTGGGACGCACGCCAATGGGCATGCTATGGCCAGGAAGATCCTGAGAGCAGGTTATTACTGGCTCACCATGGAAAGTGATTGCTGCACCCATGTAAGGAAATGCCAAAAATGTCAAGCGTTCGCGAACAATGTCAATGCTCCGCCACATCCTCTGAATGTCATGTCCGCCCCTTGGCCTTTTTTCCATGTTGGGGATAGACGTCATAGGGGCCATCGAACCCAAGGCTTCGAACGGTCATCACTTCATTCTCGTGGCAATAGATTATTTCACCAAATGGGTCGAAGCAGCTTCCTGCACCAATGTCACGAGGAGTGTAATGGTCAGATTCATAAAGAGGGAGCTGATTTGTCGGTACGGACTCCCTAGGAAGATCATTACTGACAATGGCACCAATCTGAATAACAAAATGATGCAGAAAATGTGCACGGATTTCAAAATCCAGCATCACAATTCCACGCACTACCGACCAAAGATGAACGGAGCCGTGGAAGCAGCCAACAAGAATATTAAGAAAATTATTCAGAAGATAACAGTGTCGTACAAAGATTGGCATGAGATGTTGCCTTTTGCCCTGCATGGATACCGAACTTCGGTACGAACTTCTACTGGGGCAACACCGTATTCCTTGGTTTATGGAATGGAAGCGGTACTCCCGTTTGAGGTAGAGGTCCCCTCCCAGAGGATACTAGCAGAATCAGGCTTAGAAGAATCAGAGTGGGCTCAAACACGCTAGGACCAACTCAACCTTATTGAAGGTAAGCGTTTGACAGCCATGAGCCATGGGCGCCTGTATCAACAAAGAATGAAGAATGCATTCGACAAGAAGGTGCGCTTGCGCAAGTTCCATGAGGGGGACCTTGTGCTGAAAAAGATGTCCCACGCTGTTAAAGATAATCGAGGGAAGTGGGCCTCGAACTACGAAGGGCCTTTCGTTGTGAAAAGGGTTTTTTCCGGGGGTGCCTGGTGTTCACCAACATGGATGGCGAGGAGCTACCTTCACCCGTGAACTCCGATGTTATCAAGCGATACTACGCTTAGGATCTGGGGCAATTGAGGATATCGCTGCATGCTATTTTTGTGTGTTCTTCTTGGTTTCCCCCAGGGATTCCTGTCCGCTGTAATTTTCTCGTCACAGTAAAAAAGGAGAACATGAGATTGAGGCTTCAGTCCTCACTTTGTGCTTTAAACCATGTGCAGTTTGTGATAACCTAAGCCTTTTCGCTCAGTTCATGGGATGCCCCAAGCGCTTAATTAAAATTGAACCTGGCCAGCTTTCACTAAAAAGATTATTGCATTTGAAAAAAATTAATGCATATGCATACACATGCATATTTTTTTATGACAGGAGCAGAATCGTCTTAGGCAATGGTCAAATGCCGAGACGAGGCTAAAGGTAGAAATCGATCAAGGTAAAACGGTAACGCGACCACAGTTTTGCTGCGCGATGTCGTGTCCTATTTTCAGGTACTTAGGGACGGACGCAAGTAGAGGCTAGGGTCACGACCGATAGATCGTTGTCCCTTGTCCAGCTCTGGACAAACGGAAAAGAGCCGCTGGGAGGCACCCTAGTATCCTTTAAATTCCCAGTAATTATTACTGTTGTGTCTTTAAAGTAAATATTGGATACCTAATCTACCCTGAGTGGGTTCGAGTAAGCAAACGCCGACCTATAGAGAGTCATACTTATGTCTTCTCTAAAAAAAAAATTGCAAGTTAGCTCGCCTAGGCAAGCAACCCCTACACGAGAGTGGTTAAAAAGGGGGAGGGGGAAGTTTTCTACACCCAAAAACTCTCCCCCCTCATTCAAAAAAAACGAAAGCTACGGGATTCACAAATTTTTGCAGCCCTAAGTCACCATTTTTGCGTTTTTGCTTCCATTTTTGCACTCCTGCTCACTCCCTACAAGTAAGTGCACTTTCCCTTGATTATTTGGCTCTCCATTGATGTGTTTTAGTGCTTTAGTTGCTCATTTTTTGCAAAATTTGTGAAGCAATTCATATGTGAATCCATGATTGTTTGCTTGAATTGGGGGGTCATAGGGGATGGCTGTAGGCCTCTTCTACATTCTGAAATGCATAGGCATTTTGCATTGCCCCCGTGCCTCATTTTTTCATGTCCAAACATGCGTCCACCAAGTGTTCGGTGAAATGCCTCAATGGCATTTGCGCATGATTTTGTGAAACTTAGCTTGTGGAATGAATTATGCACATATGGCTGCCATTGTGAGTGTGTGGGCAGTTTTGTAGAAGCTAGACTAAAGTGCCAAAAGCATGACTTACGCCTAGGAATCTAAGTTTTTGGTTTTGAATGTAAAAGATACATGGATATTAGAACATGTTTGTGAGGTTTTTTACTAGAATTTGAATTTGCTTCCTCACGAGGAGTACCTTGCACCAAGGTAGCATGAAAAATACCTTTCAATAGTATGTATATATGTTGAATATATAGCATGAAAATGCCTTGCAAAGTGTGTGAATATATAGCAAAAAATACCTTTCAATAGTATGTATATATGTTGAATATATAGCATAAAAATGCCTTTCAAAATGTGTATATGTTTGATAGGTAGCGTAAAAATGCCTTTCAAAATATGTATATTTGTGAGTAGGTAGCACAAGGAGCCTTTCAAAAGAAATGTGCATGGGATTTAGCATGAAAATGCTTGTCAAAAACATACGTGGATATGTGTCATAAAATGCCTTTCACCAAAAAATTATGTGTGTGTGTGTGTGTGTAAATGCATGTATATAGGTATGTGTCATAAAATAGCACTTGCCCCAATACAATTGTTTTGTAAAGTGCATGTTGACACTCGCACCATATAAGTGTTGTTTGGCTCTTGCTTGTAATGATTGGTATTTCCTTGTAAATTAACTTTCCAAATGTTTGTCCTCGCAAGAAATGGCTCCGAAAAAGCTTTCCGCGAAGAGATCTACGAGGGATGTCGTGGTTGAAGGGACCAGTGCCGCCCTCGGGTTTGATAGCCACCGTTTCAGGAGCACCGAGCACCAACAGCGCTTCAAGGCCATCAAAGGATGGTCGTTCCACAGAGAGAGACACGTCCAGCTCAGGGACGATGAGTACACATATTTTCAGGAGGAGATAGCTCGCCGACATTGGACGTCGCTGGTGACTCCCATGGCTAAGTTTGACCCTGATATAGTCCTGGATTTTTATGCTAATGCTTGGCCCACAGAAGAGGGAGTGCAACACATGCGGTCATGGGTGAGGGGTCAGTGGATTCCCTTTGACGCAGATGCCCTTAGCCAGTTCTTGGGTGACCCGCTAGTGTTGGAGGAAGGCCAAGAGTGTGAGTTTAGTCAGAGGAGGAACAGGGCCGATGGGTTCGACGAGGAGGCCATTGCCCAACTGTTGTGCACCCCGGGGCAGGATTTCGCCCAGACCGCTGCAGGGAGGTGGGTGCGGATCATGCGCACCAGCATGACCACCTTGACCCAGATGTGGATGACGTTGCTGCTCAGCAATGTCTTGCCCAGTGATCATAACTCCGATCTCCCTCTGCCAAAGTGTCAGCTGGTGTATGCCATCCTGACACGGATGAGCATCCACGTGGCTCAGTTGATTGCTAACGCCATCTATTTATTTGTAGGTATGCCACTCACCAGGCACCCTCTAGACCCGGATAAGTCTAATAGGGCCCTGGGGTTTCCGGCATTGATCACGGGCCTCTGCCAGTCATTCGGGGTTCCCGTCACTCCTAGTAAGGTGATCCGACCGCCGATCACCCGAGCCTTCATTGGGAAGTATTGCACACCTAGGCAGGCGCAGGGTGATGCACCTCAGGCCGCAGACGCACCGCCACCACCTCATCAGGCTGATCCTGCTGGGTCACTAGGCATGGAGCATTATTTACAGCACTTGGTTCGCCAGCAGGCGGCCAACCACCGGGGGCAGGTGCAGATACATGAGTGTCTCTCCCAGCTCAGCCTCAGTCAGTAGGGGCAGGGTTTCGCTCCTTTTGCATGCCCTACTCCAGAGCAGTTTAGGGCTGAGGTCGCATGGCCCGGAGATTGGCCCAAGGCCCAGGCAGGGGAGGTGCCTGCAGGATCTCCCGGCGATGCAGAGGAGGCCCGTATGGATGAAGAGATGACGAACTTGCTCGGTTTCTTGGGAGGAAGCGGAGCCACGTGACCGAGGTCACCGCACCTTTTTATTGACATTACTGCTTTTTGTTAGTTTGCGATTGATGTTTTCTATTATTGTCTATATTGTTATTGACATTACTATTCTCTGTTATTGTCCATATGGTTACTAATGTTACTGTTATTACTTTTGTGTCTGTTAGAATTTTTGGCGTTATGGCTCTCAGTTATTTCGTCATCGTTTTTTGTGACTTACCATTTCGTGTGTTTTTTCGTATATCTTGCGGTTAGACGTAAGTAGGTAGTGTGCGCCCTCATCTGCACGACCTTTTTAGAGAAAAAAGAAAAAAAAAAGAGGAAATGAACAAATGATAATAACTTAAAAAAAAGAGAGAAAAGGAAAAGAGAGCAAGTAAGAAAAAAAAAGAAGGAAAAAAAAGAAAAAAAAAAGAAAAATAATAAAAATAAAAAGTTGTCTAGCTAGAAAGCAACATGCTTTGAGAAGAGATAACTTCCAACTTTTCTTTGAAAAATTCACTGATTATAATCAGTTTTTGAAAAAAAATGTGTAAGCACCTGGAGGGTGAATGCTGTGAAAATTTTCCCGAATACCCAAAATAGACTCGGATGAATGCATGAATTGATAAAGGAACATATTTTGTAAACACTGGGTTAACTAAAATAGAGAAAATGAACCATGAGCCCTAGCATCACATGACCAAAAAATTTTCGACACTTGAGTGTCCACATAGGTGCATGCATGACCAGTTTTGCGTAAAATTTCCTAATCATCATTGTTGCATGTGTATCATGGAAATAATGTGAGACATCCCCTTTATCCCCGAACCGCTGGCCAAACCCAAACCCTGACATATGTCATGTCCAGTTGTTCTACAAACCTTAAGCCGAAATGCCAACTTACCATAAACCTTGACCCTGGGTGAGAATGTCCATCCTTGCTCTCGAAAGAAAACAAAAAAAGAAAAAAAAAAAGAAAGTTCCCAATCAAAAATCGGAAGAAAAACAAAAGAAAGAAAATTCCCGATCAAGGATCGGAAGAAAAACAGAAGAAATATGCAGAAAGGTCTTTGGACCAGGTAACATCTGAACAATACAGAGTTGTCACCAAGTAAACAAAAAAAAGAAAGGAAACCACGATCTAAAATGGTCCTCTCCCTTTAATTGCCAACCAAAATCTTGTGTGTCGGTGACTTGTTCACCTCACACTAAACAAAAACAGAAAAGGAAAAGGCCGAGAACACTCAAAACCAAATTTCCCACAAGAAACAAACCATTCCCGGGGAAAAGTCCTATTGATCCACGATCACGCATGTAATCTTTGATTTGATAGGAAATGATTTTCAAAATCAAGTCATGACATATCTATGGTTCGGAATTAGGATGAAACACTTACCTGTTTGAGATTAATACACTTTGAGTGATTTTCTTCTATTTTTGTTGAACCCAGTGTTTCCTCTAAATGGTCATTTAGAAGCGAAATGCTAAACATCCAAAATCTCATTTATGGTTATGAGAAAATTTCATCAGCATACTCTCCTTCCCCGATAGACACATTTGTTTTTCATCCAAAAAAGCATATGTTGCTCTGATCAGTTGAAAGTTTTGTTTCTTTACTAAAGCATGTTCGCATTTTAGTGAAGAAAACACTGAGACTATTTTAGTCTCACAAGTTATCCAGAACTACGTAGGTCTGAGTTCCTCATTGAGGATACGTAGGAGCAAGAGCCTCGCTTTTGTCGGCCGCCCCACAATCTCTGTCATACTGACCCTGGGGTCATGTGACGCGCAGAGACAAATTATGGTCATTTTGCGTCTTTTGTCATCCAGAGGCGGCGGGCCCAATGACATGCGGAGACAAATTATGGTCATTCCGCACACCTTTTCGCCATCCAGACATAGTCGTGTCCAATGGCACGCAGAGACAAATTATGGTCATTCTACGTCTTTTGTCATCCACAGGCGGTGGGCCCAATGACATGCGGAGACAAATTATGGTCATTCCGCATACCTTTTCGCCATCCAGACACACTCGTGTCCGATGGCACACAGAGACAAATTATGATCATTTTGCGTCTTTTGTCATCCAGAGGCGGCGGGCCCGATGACATGCGGGAAACCATTTGGTCCTGCACTTTTTCACCTTTTGTCATCCAGAGGCGGCGGGCCCAATGACATGCGGGAAACCATTTGGTCCCGCACTTTTTCACCTTTTGTCATCCAGAGGCGGCGGGCCCGATGACATTCGGGAAACCATTTGGTCCCACACTTTTTCACCTTTTGTCATCCAGAGGCGGCGGGCCAGATGACATGTGGGGAACCATTTGGTCCCGCACTTTTTTACCTTTGTCATCCAGAGGCGGTGGGCCCGATGACATGCAGAGACAAATTATGGCCATCCGCACGCATTTGCTATCTGTAAAACTCGATGAGTGATAAACGCGCAAAGACAAATTATGGTCATTATGCGCCCTTTGTCATTCAGGAGCAGCGAGTCGAGTGATAAACGCGCAGAGACAAATTATGGTCATTCTGCGCCCTTTGTCATTCAGATTTCGCAAGTCGAGTGATAAACGCGCAGAGACAAATTATAGTCATTCTGCGCCCTTTGTCATTCAGGGACAGTGAGTCGAGAGGTGGGCGGAGACAAATTATGGTCATTCCCCACACCTTTTTGCCATCCAGAGGCGATCGTGTCCGGTGGCACGCAGAGACAAATTATGGTCATTCTACGCCTTGCCACCCAGGCTCGATCGTGACCGAGGGCACGCAGAGACAAATTATGGTCATTTTGCGCCTTGTGTCAACCAAATTATTGTCGTCAACTTCGTCTGGGGACCATATGTTTGTTGGGATGCGACCCACGTTTGACCACTTCGAGGTACTCGGCACCCATCATTAGGCGATCCGTGAAGTTCCGTGACATGCCGGATGTCAAAAGAAAGCATTGTTGCACAATCCGTGAAGTTCCGTGACGTGCCGGAAGTCAAAAGGAACTGCTAATGCACAATCCGTAAAGTTCTGTAACATTCTGGAAGCCAAAGAAGGGATGATTGCGCAATCTGTAAGATTTCGTGACATTACGGAAAGAAAAACAAGTATCATTACGTAATTCGTAAAGTTCCGTAACGTTACGGAAAAAGAATCAGCAAAAAAGGCAGGGGTGTATTTAGTAAACAGGGGGGTGCAAATAGCAACCAGGCCCACTTGGGCCTTCAAGGAAGTTCTCCAGAAGGCGGTGCCTTCTAGAGGAAGCAACCTAGTTCGCCTGGGCGAGCTGGGTGGCAAGCTCCTCCCTCATTTTCCTATAAATAGGGGGAGGAGGGAAGAACAAAAATGTTCAACCCTCGTGGTATCTGAGAATCACTTAAAATTAGTGAGAAAAATTGTTTCCGTGAAGAAAATCCAAACCAAGGCGCTTCCGTAACGCTTTCGAAACGTTTCCGTTGGTGATTTCGCGAAGATTTTCAACCGTTCTTCGTCATTCTTCGGTCTTCAACCGGTAAGTTCCCAAAATCGAACTTTTCAATTCATTCTATGTACCCTTAGTGGTCCTCATTTGTTTCGCGTGCTTTTATTTTTATTTCATTTACTTTTTGTACCCCCTTTTGATTTGCTTTAGTCATTTATTTAAGTCATTTTCTTGCCTAATAAAAAATAAAATAAATTCCCACCGATCATTCGTATTATGACATCTTTTAATTTCTGTTAAAATGAAATCCGATCGTTCGGTCATGTCATAACCACGTTTAAAACCAAAAAGAGGCAAAATAATAATATAATAATCAAAAAATATCTTTTAGTAAATTAATAAAAAAAAAATCAATCGGACGTTTTTTCTTTGGGATTTTTCTTTCTTAATCAAATTGACTAATAACCAAAGTGAAACTAAGGCTAAAATCAATTCATAAATCAAGCTTTTGTCATCACCTAAAAAAGCCATTTTTAAGGTCCAACGCCTTAAAATGGTCTTTTCCGCTTTTATTGGTTAAACGTAGATTTCTAAAAAAGGCCTAAAAACAACATGTAGCTTTATTACCTCTTTTCAAAGATAAATAAGAGATCATTAATGGTCCAATGCCTTAATGTTTTCTCTCCTTTCAAAAAGTACCGAAAGATTGTTTAATGGTTCAACACCTTAAATGACCTTTCAATCAAAATATATCTTGCAAAAAAGGATAAAAACAACTTAACCAACGCTTAATTCTCAAAGAACTACGTATGTTTGATTTCCTTATCACAATTGAGGAATACGCAGGAGCAAGGGAAACACCCTCGTCGACCTCAAAAAGATAAAAATATAAAAAGGCATAAAAAGACATAAGAACTAAAAAAGGGAAAATAACATAAATTGAAGTCATATTTGCACATTTGATTAAAGGCTACCGTCTCTTGCGACGGACGTGTGGGGTGCTAATACCTTCCCCGTGCGTAAATACAACTCCCAAACCTTTCATGTCCAACACTCTGACATATATCATGTCCAGTCGTTCTACAAGCCTTGAGCCAAAATCCCAACTCACCATAAACCTTGACCCAGGGTGAGAATGCCCATCCTTGCCCTCAAAAGAAAACAAAATAAAAAAAAAGTTCTCGATCAAGGATCGGAAGAAAGCAAAAGAAGAAAATTCTCAATCAAAGATCGGGAGAAAGCAAAAAAGAAAGAAAAATTTTCGATCAAAGATCAGAAGAAAACAGAAGAAATATGCAGAAAGGGCTTTGGACCAGACAATATCTGAACAATACAGAATTGTCACCACCAAATAAGGAAAGAAAGGAAACCACGACCTGAAGCGGTCCTCTCCCTTTGATTGCCAACCAAAATCATGTGCGTCGGTCACTTTTTCGCCTCGCACTAAACAAAAATAGAAAAGGAAAAGGCCAAAACACTCAGAGCCAAATTCCCCTCCAAAAATACTATTCCCCAAGAAGAAGTCCTATTGATCCATGATCACGCATGTAATCTTTGTTTTGATAGGAAATGATTTGCAAAATCAAGTCATGACATATCTATGGTTCGGAATTAGGATAAAACACTTACCTGTGTGAGATCGATACACTTTGAGTGATTTTCTTCTATTTTGTTGGACCCAGTGTTTCCTTTAAATGGTCGTTTAGAAACAAATGTTAACATCCAAAATCTCATTTGTGGTTATGATAAAATTTCATCAGCATACTCTCCTTCCCCGATAAACACATTGTTTTTCACCAGAAATTATATGTTGCTCTGATCAGTTGAAGGTTTTGTTTCTTTACTAAAGCATGTTCTCATTTTAGTAAAAGAACACCGAGACTATTTTAGTCTCACACCGCTTTTGCAAGAACTACGTATGTATAAGTTCCTCATCATGAATTGAGGATACGTAGGAGCAAAAGCCCTGCTTTTGTCGACCACCCCACCTTCTGTTGCTGTGACCCAAGAGTCCGGTGGCATGCGGAGACACCCGACGGTAACCCGCACACACTCATTTGTTATCCGTAAGACTCAAAGCACGATAGCAAGCAGTGACTAACGTCGTCACCTGCACCCTTCCTGGAGATGTTAGCGTCTTCTGGCCAAGACTACGAAAAAGTCTCATTTGCTATCCGTAAGACTCAAAGCACGATAGCAAGCAGTGACTAACGTCGTCACCTGCATCCATCCCGGAGATGTCAGCGTCATCCAGCCGAGACTACGAAAAAGTCTCATTTGTTATCCGTAAGACTCAAAGCACGATAACAAGCAGTGACTAATGTCGTCACCTGCACCCTTCCCGAAGATGTCAGCGTCTTCCGACCGAGACTACGAAAAAGTCTCATTTGTTATCCGTAAGACTCAAAGCACGATAACGAGCAGTGACTAACATCGTCACCTGCACCCTTCCCGGAGATGTCAGCGTCTTCCGGCCAAGACTACGAAAAAGCCTCATTTGCTATCCATAAGACTCAAAGCACGATAGCAAGCAGTGACTAACGCGGTCACCTGCATCCTTCCCGGAGATGTCAGCGTCTTCCAGCCGAGACTATGAAAAAGTCTCATTTGTTATCCGTAAGACTCAAAGCACGATAACAAGCAGTGACTAATGTTGTCACCTGCACCCTTCCCGAAGATGTCAGCGTCTTCCGGCCGAGACTACAAAAAAGTCTCATTTGCTATCCGTAAGACTCAAAGCATGATAGCAAGCAGTGACTAACATCGTCACCTGCACCCTTCCTGGAGATGTCAGCGTATTCCGGCCGAGACTATGAAAAAGTCTCATTTGCTATCCGTAAGACTCAAAGCACGATAGCAAGCAGCGACTAACGTCGTCACCTTCATCCTTCCTAGAGATGTCAGCATCTTCCGTCCAAGAATACAAAAAGTCTCATTGGCTATCCGTAAGACTCAGTGCACGATAGCAAGTCGTGACTAACATTGTCTTCTGCACCTTTTGTCATCTTGACCTGTGAAGTCAGGTGACATGCGGGGATGCCTTATGGTTATCCGCACCTTTCGTCGACCAAAGGTGAACGAGTTCGATGGTATCGGGATGATGTTGGTCGTCCGATTCAGATTATTCTCAAAATTTTTCAGGTTTTTACTCTCGTCGTCCGGAGGCATTCAAGTCCGACGACGCATAAGACTCTTCTCTGCTGAGCGCGGACGATCAAGTTTGATAGCATGTGGAAACGTCGTGGTTATCCCATTTTATCGCTTTCAAGACACTGAAGTTTTGTTGATGCTTCTGGTGCCTTTTCTTTTCTTTCTATATGACAGGTTTCGCTGGTGGGGATATTGATCGGCCAAACAATGTTCCGCTCGAACGAAATTAGTGTCTTATCTTTACTTCGCTTTTATCTCAGATAAAAGATAAGTAAAGAGGGACAACTGTCATACCCTAATTTTGTCTGGGGACCGTCGTTGGGGGCATGCAACCTCCGATTGACCACCTCGAGGTACTTAATACCCATCGTTAGGAAATCTGTGAAGTTCCGCAACATGCCAGAAGTCGAAGGGAAGCATTGTTGCGCAATCCGTAAAGTTTCGCAACATTCCGGAAAGAAAATAGGTGTTGTTACGTAATACGTAAAGTTCCATAACGTTTCGAAAAAGGAATCAGCAAAAAAACACAAAGGGGGTGTATTTGGTAACAAGGGGGTGCAAATAGCATCCAAGCCCACTTGGGCCTTTGAGGGAGTTCCAACAGAAGGCAGTGCCTTATGGTGGAAGCAACCTAGCTCGCCTGGGCGAGCTGGGCGGCAACCACCTCCCTCTTTTCTCCTATAAATAGGGGAAAAAGGGCAGAGTAAAAAGGTTCAGCCCTTCTGGTATTTAGGATTCTCTCGAAATTAGTGTGGAAAATTGTTTCCATGGAAAAAATCCAAGTTGAGGCGCTTTCGTAACACTTCCGAGACGTTTCCGTGAGCGGTTTCGTGAAGATTCTTCACCGTTCTTCGTTCGTTCTTCATCGTTCTTCGGTCTTCAATCAGTAAGTTCTCAAAATCTGATCTTTCAATTCATTCTATGCACCCTTAGTGGTCCCCACTTGTTTCGCGTGCTTTTATTTTTATTTCGTTTGTTTTCCGTACCCCCTTTTGACATGCTTTAACCATTTATTTAAGTCGTTTTCTCACCTAATAAATAATAAAATGAATTTCCACCGATCATTTGAGTTGTAATATCATTTAATCTCTGTTAAAATAAAATCCAACCGATCATTCACGTCGTAACCACGTTTAAAACAAAAGAAAAGGCAAAATAATAATAAAATAATCGAAATATCTTTGAATAAAATAATAAAAAAAAATCAATCGGACGTTTTTCTTTGGAAGTTTCCTTGAATGAATTGACTAATGACCAAAGTAAAACTAAAGCTAAAATCACCTCACAAATCAAGCTTTGTCCGCAAAAATCACTAAAAAAACCATTTTAAGGTCCAACGCCTTAAACGATCCTCTTTGCTTTTATTGGTTAACATGGACTTTCGAAAGCATAAAATCAACATGTAACTTTGTCTCCTTTCAAAAACCAAGAGATTGTTAATGGTCCAACGCCTTAACGTTTCTCTCCTTTCCAAAAATCAAAAGATCGTTTAATGGTCCAATGCCTTAAATGACTTTTGTTCAGTCAAAATATATCTTTCAAAAAAAGATAAAAACAACTTAACCAACGTTCAGTTCTCAAAGAACTACGTAGATCTGATTTCCTCATCGCAATCGAGGATATGTAGGAGCGAGGAAAACACCCTTGTCGACCACAAAAAGATAAAAAATATAAAAATCATAAAAACACATAAAAACGTAAAAAAGAGAAAATAAAACAAATCAAAGACATGATATTGCACACTTGATTTAAGGCTGCTGTCCTTTGTGACGGACGCGTGGGGTGCTAATACCTTCCCCGTGCGTAAATACAACTCCCGAACCTTTCACTATTAAAAGTTCGTAGACCACCCTTTCTGGTTTTTCTGACGTTTTCTTCGAATAAACGTTGGTGGCGACTCCGTGCATTTTCCTCCCATGGAAGACGCACCCGTGAGCCCCGCGTCGCCCTCCCTCCGAAGGGTAGGTTGCGACAGATGGTATCTAGGGCTATGATGAAGATACTCTCAAAGTATAAGCTTTTTCTTTCTTTAAGAAGCTTTTCCAGAACAATGATCCTTGTCTCCTTCACAATCTCCACTTGTCTTCCATTCCTTGTCTTGATGAGAAAGCAAGAATGTGTATAAGCTCTTTGGTTACTAGACAGGAGGTTAAAAAAAGTTGTTAAGTTAAAATACATTTATGTCTTAAAGACAAATTAGGATTCCTAATTATTTTGATTAGATACAAATATATACAAATGATAAAAATTATGTATGACATGCTATCAGATCATGATCTGTCCCTGTATGACTGATGTTTTTAGACAATGCACTCATAAGATAATCTGATATAACATTTTAGTATAGCATTTGAGACCTTTATTTAATACTCTATGTATGAGATTCTTTCATGCATAAAAAATTATCCTAGGATCTATCAAAGTCCTATGAAGAATAAATGAAGCTCGCAGTTTGGAAGATGTTGATCCTCATCAAAAGACACACACTCTGTTGTTACAAACTTGTTATGATGAAAAAAGTGACTTCTCTGCTGAAGTACAAGGCACAATAACCTATCAGCATGAACTTTGTACGAAAAAGGGACATGCATTTAATGCAAGCATTAAATGCTCCAATGAACTCAAGACCTCAAATGAAGAACAGACTGAAGAATCCAACCATTGTGAGACAACGGATACTTGGAGATAAATGCTATATATAGAAGAAACTTTGAAGAAACAAGACACAACAAACAATCTACGTGAGTTATTCTTTGATTCTTTCTTGTAAAGCTTTCTTTAAATTTCTTTAAAGATACAAAGCTCTCAAAACACCTTCAATACCTTGAGAGAAAAGACTAAAAGTTATGAGTGATATATCTATCTATAAGACGATTATATATTTTAGTCAGTGTGAAAATTTCTAGCAAATCTTGTTGATTTGTTTAGAGCCAGCAGTGGCTAGGTAGGATAAAGAATATTGGGTTTAAGTCAAGCTTGGGATAGAGCTTGCAAGAGTAAAAGTCAAAAGTGACAATGAAAATACTTGAAACTTTGACAAGTTAATGGAATCTTGGTGGTTGCCAAGAATTGGACATAGCCTCGGGTTTGAGACAAACCAGTATAATTCGTTGTGTGCTTCTCTCTTTTTCTTTAACTGGCAAAGGGTTTGAATTTGTTTTTAGATTTTATATCTTGTTTTGTTTTACAAAGAAAAATGTTTTTACCATCTTGTAACATAGTCTGATCTCTAAGTATTTTATGGTATATTTACATTAGACAATAAACGTGCTATCAGTCTTAAAAAAGCTTCAAATTTCTAAAAACACAATTCAACCCCCTTTCTTGTGTTATTTGCTTCTACAAAAGCATTTTTTCCATGAATCCTTATAAATATCTTGGACTTAATGGATTTTAGCCTATCTTTTTTGTATTTATTGGAACTTGGTTTAGGATGAGGTTTGGAGTTTGGTTGCTTTTGCATTTTCTATAGGGATATTTAATCTTGCACTTGTTGAGACTCTAATTCTTCCTTTCCCTAAGATTGAATCCATTTCTAATATGAAAGAGTGTTGACCTATTAGTCTTTGTAATGTGTTGTTCAAAGTCACTTCTAAGGTCCTGGTGAATAGAATAAGGCCTTATCGCTCATTGGGCCCCTTTTGATGAGGACATGGCAATAACCAAGGGCAAGGAACCTTTAGAAGGACTTGGAGGACCTATGCCAAGGGCTAGAACAAAGAAGGCCAAGGAAACTCTTTAACAAGTGTTAACCATGCTATTTGAATTTAGGCCCAAGTTACAAGTGGCGAAGCTTTGGATTGTCAATTGCACCATGTTCCAAGAAGAGTAGAGGGTGCCACCTTTGTTGAGTGGTTTTATTAGCATTTTGTTAGTTGAAATAAAGGCCCAAACTTGTGTTGAAGTGACTGTCAATTCTCTTTGGATTTTCACCACCTATGGGCTTATTTTAATTTAAAAAAATTAAGGTTTAATAAGGTGGAAACTCTAAGCTTGTGGCTACCTCTTGGCTGACCAAGAGCTAAGCATTTTTCCACATGTTTTTGTGTCTTAATTCTAGTTTAATTAGGTATAATGACACCATCAATTGTTGTTATTGATGATCATTTGTCTTAATTCTAGTTCTAATTAGCTATAATGACACCATCAATTGTTGTTATTGGTGATCATTTCATCTTCTCACTTGTGTAACCAACTTGATGTCATTCCTATTTATGGGCTGCACATTTTCTATTAAAAAATAGACCTTGAATTGAGTTGTAATCACCTTCTAAAGTGTGAGAGTGAATCTCCTTAGTTACTTGAGTGATTCAAGAAATTGGTTTATCAAGGAACACCACCTTGTGTGTGGCACTAATTCCGAAGGAATGATTCTTTCAACCACCTTTTTCATTCTCGTTATCCATTCCATTTTCTGAATTTCATACAAAAAGAAAACCTTTGAAGATCCATCCTCAACCCTTGTGTAAATGGGTTTACATCACCTTTAGAGTAGCTTTATTCCTAATAAAGGAACTGCAGATAACGGTCTCATTGGTCGAGAGATTGTTCATTTGATGCATAAGAAGAAAAAAGGGAAGAAAGGTTTTAGTCTCTTTAAATTTGACTTTGAGAAAACTTACAATAGAGTTAATTGCGATTTTCTTTGTTGTACTCGTCATGAATTTGTCTTTCCTCCTCCCATTATCACTCTTATCATGAATTGTACTACCATTTCGTCTTTGACCTTGAAGTGGAATAATGAGAAATTAGACAACTTTGCTCCCAACAGAGGGCTTCCTCAAGGGGGTCCTATACCTCCCTATCTCTTTGTTCTTTGTATGGAGAAGTAGGCCTTGCTTATCCAATAAAAAATTAATGAAGGTAGGTGGGTGCATATTAAAGCTTTTAAAAATGGTCCATTGATATCTCATCTTTTCTTTGTGGATGATTGCCTTCTCTTTGCTCAAGCCAAATCTAATCAAGTTCATCTTATCAAAGAGGAGTTGGACGCCTTCTGTTTGGCTTCCGGTCTTAAGGTAAATATTCAAAAGTTCAAGTTTAATGTTTCATCCAACATTCATAAGGTGAAAATCGATAAATTCCACTAAATTATTGGCATTCATCATACTTGTAACCTTAGTAAATATTTAGGGTTTTCCTTATTGAGAGGGCATGTTACTAATGCTAATTTTGCTCATATTTTGGAGAGAGTGAATAATAGGCTTGTTTGTTGGAAAAGTAAGATGTTGAGCAAAGTTGGAAGAGTTACCCCTAAATCAATTCTTACTTCTTTGCCCATTTAGAATATGCAAAATCTTTGGCTTCCTGAGGACATTTGCAGTAATATTGGTAAAATGGTTAGACGTTTTTATTTAGAATAAACCTTCATCTCATTGGGTGAGCAAGGATAAAGTCACACAACCTAAAATAGATGGTGGTCTTCGTATTCGAACAATGAGAAAGGCTAACATAGCTCTTTTTGGTAAACATGTTTGGAATTTGATTCGTAACCAAGACAAGTTGTGTGTCCAACTCTTTTTTTCTAAGTATTTAGAGGAGTCATCTATATTGTTATGGTGGATTCTAAGCCAGGGGCATCCTACACTTAGCAGTCCATTATGAAAGTTGTCCATCATCTTAAGTCGAGGTTTAAACATCGTATTGGAGAGGGAAAATGTCTCTTTATGGTATGACTCTTGGTTAATGATGCACCTCTTTGTTCTCTTCTTGACTATGTTAATATTCAAGACTCTCACTTGTTGGTCAAGGATGCTTGTGATAATGATGATTGGTGTTGGAATCACATTGTTATTATTATCCCTCATGATACAGGCTCCAAATGCAAAGCATCTCTCTTTATCCCATGGAGGAAAATGTTATTATATGGGGACATAATTCATCTAGAATTTATACCTTTCTCCCTCTCTCTCTCACTCTCTCACACACACACACACAGCTTACAAGTGGCTCATTGAAGACTATAACACACACACATAACTTACCAATGGCTCATTGAAGACTATACCACTCATATACACACACACCTAGCTTACAAGTGGCTCATTGAAGACTGTACCACTCATATTGCTCGCAACAGAATCTAACCTTTGATCTAGAAAGCCCGTATTCCTAAAATATTAAGCGGTTTTTTTGGTTATTGGGTCATGTGAGTCTCCCAACCAATAGTCTTCTTCGTTTTTAACCATCATATCTCGATTTTTCTTGTCACATGTGTGGATTGGCTCAAGAAACTCTTCTTCATGATGTTCATGATTGTAGTAAAGATAAAGTCAGGCAGCTGCTCTTTAGTGATTTGCATAGCAATTTCTTCACGTTGAATGTCAATGAGTGGATTCTCCAGTTGTTATCGTCTTCTCATGCCCAACAATTTCTTGTTTGCTGATGGATCATTTGGCTTTCGAGGAATGCTTGAATTTTGGCTACTTGAATTTTCAGGGACGTGGTCTGACCCTCTTGGCTACTTGAATTTTCAGGGACGTGGTCTGACCCTCTTGGCTAGTTAGTTGTTGGGAAGGCCAAGAATGCCCATTCTATGAAAAGGGTAAGTTTGGAAAGAGAGAAAAAAATTTGAAAAGTTAAATAAAATAAATATTCAGTTTCTATTAGTTGGAAGGAAAAAAAAACAAAACACTATCACTAACAGGCCGAGGCAGCATCACTCACTCAGACACTCACTCCACCCCAATGCTTTCTCTCTTCTCAGACCTTTACCCTCTTCCAAACAAACAAACATGCCTCTTCAACTTCAACCCTTCTTCAGGCACATCAAGCCCCCAAACCAAACCCCCTCCACCAACCTCATTCCCCCAAAACCCTTAAACCCTCTCCAAACACCCCCTTCTTCTCCTTCTTCACCCCCCATCGACCATCTATACATTTCACAGCTCCTCTCAAGACCCGATTGGGCCGTGCTTCTAAACCACGACCTCTCCTCAAAGACTCTACTCCTCAACCCTAGTTACGCCGTAAGCATCTTCCAGAACCAACAAAACCCCTCCCACGCCATCAAGTTCCACTCCTGGCTCTCCCACGTCAACCCTACATTGGCAGCACACAACTCCGTGCACCGCGCCTTGCGGAACACGCTGCACCGAAAAGGCCCCGCGCTTCTCTCCGTCGACTTGCTCCGGGAGCTTCGCAATTTAGGGTTTCGCGTCACGGAGGACCTGCTCTGCGCTTTGTTAGCAAGTTGGGGAAGGCTAGGTTTAGCAAATTACTCTGCTCACGTCTTCTGTCAGATCTCGTTCCTCGGTCTTTCCCCCACCACTAGGTTATACAATGCTCTCATTGATGCTTTAGTGAAATCAAATTCAATTGACCTTGCTTATTTGAAGTTCCAACAGATGGCGGCGGATAATTGTGTTGCCGATAGGTTTACGTACAACACACTCATTCACGGGGTTTGCAAGGTTGGGGTGGTCGATGAGGCGCTCCGGTTAGTTAGACAAATGAAGGATAAGGGACATTTTCCTAATGTGTTCACTTATACAATGCTGATTGAAGGGTTCTGTATCGCGAGCAGGGTTGATGAGGCCTTTGGAGTTTTTGAGACAATGAAGGATAGTGGGGTTTATCCAAATGAAGCCACTGTAAGAGCATTGGTTCACGGGGTTTTTCGCTGCGTGGATCCTAGTAAGGCACTTGAGTTGTTATCTGAGTTTTTAGATAGGGAGCAGGAGCAGGAGCGCGTTCATTTTATGTTAGCTTGCGATACTGTGTTGTATTGCCTTGCAAATAATTCTATGGCGAAGGAGATGGTTGTGTTTCTGAGGAGGGTTCTGGGAAGAGGAGGTTATTTCCCTGGTAACTCTGTTTTCAATGTCGTAATGGCTTGTTTGGTTAAGGGAGCTGAGCTGAGAGAGACGTGTGATGTATTTGAAATTTTAAGAAAGCAAGGTGTGAAGGCAGGCATTGGTGCTTATCTTGCGCTTATTGAAGTATTATACAAGAATGAATGGAGAGAGGAGGGGGATCGAGTTTATGGTCAATTGATTAGTGATGGGCTAATTTCAAATGTCTTCTCATATAACATGATAATTAATTGCTTCTGCAGAGCCAAATTGATGGATAATGCGTCTGAGGCTTTCAGAGACATGCAGGTTAGAGGCGTTGTTCCCAATCTTGTTACTTTCAATACACTTATTAATGGCCATTGCAAGGATGGAGCAATAGATAAGGCACGGAAGCTTCTGGAGAGCCTTTTAGAAAATGGACTTAAACCTGATATCTTCACTTTTAGCTCTATAGTTGATGGACTCTGTCAAATAAAAAGGACCGAGGAAGCTCTTGAATGCTTTACTGAGATGATTGAGTGGGGCATCAATCCAAATGCCGTCATTTACAATATCTTGATTCGATCTTTATGCACCATCGGGGATGTTGCAAGGTCAGTGAAACTTTTAAGAAGAATGCAAAAGGAAGGAATAAGCCCTGACACCTACTCCTATAATGCTTTGATTCAAATCTTCTGTAGGATGAATAAAGTTGAGAAAGCTAAAAAGCTTTTTGATTCAATGTCAAGATCTGGCTTAAATCCAGACAATTACACTTACAGTGCTTTTATAGAGGCACTGTCTGAATCTGGGAGATTAGAGGAAGCCAAGAAGATGTTTTACTCAATGGAGGCAAATGGTTGCTCACCCGACTCATATATATGTAACCTAATTATTAAAATATTGGTTCAACAGGAATATGTTGAAGAGGCTCAAAACATCATAGAAAGGTGCAGACAGAAGGGAATATCTTTAAATTCTATTCCTAATTTGTAGACTAGTTTTCCGCTAATTTTTAGGATGCTGCTACATTATTGAGCTTTTGAAATTGAAGAGGGTACAGGTAAGAGGGTACAGGTATGTTAGATTATAAAGTTCTGTTGATATTGAGATCTCGTTATATGGTGGGTCACGGATTATTTATGCAAATGTATGCATGTACTTTTTGGCCATTTCAACACAAAAATAAAGAATACAATAAGAAATTTACTTTCTCCTTATTATTTGGTCACTTTCCTTTCATCATCATCCTTAGTGGTTTTGATGGTGGCAGCTTGGTTAACATGTTATACCATGCTTCCACTGTTGCTGGATTTAACTTACAAATTGTGCTGTTTTTCTGGAATCCACAAACAATGCCCTTTTCCATCGTTGTCTCCATTAATGGAGTAATATCGTTCGCTTTACAAGCACTGTGGTCGAATTGGGGAGGCTGGGTCAGCCCATGACAGCCAGGGCTCCATCTTTCATAGCTACCCAACCCATCCTGTGTGTGGAAGAACACGAATTTGGTGTCAGTCTCATGACAGGACAACCCAAGATATCAAGTTTTTTGGCCATAGGCCCTTTTGGCAGTCTCTTATGATGTTAGTAGTTTTAGTACTATTATTATGGGTGTATATCTTACACATTTCCCTTAATCAATGTAATATATTATTTCTCTCTTGTCCTCATTTTTCACTTTTCCCCATACTTTCAACTGGTCCCATACATCTTTCCCCATAATAGCAAACAATTGCAGCCCTATATGATCCCGAAAATCCACTAGGAAACCCTGAATGAATATTAAAGGAAAATAAAGCATTTTACTCAGATTAGATTATTTTAGTTTCTTCTTCCTTTTGACCCAAATGGTAAATTTTGACACTATTTTCAACCATAAATTCTTACAAAATTAATATATTTATGATCTAGACACATTTCCAGATGTTTTCCTATTATTCCATTCATGTATTCCCTGTTGATATTGATCCTATCAAATATCATTGTCAAACACATTTTATTGAGTTGAACTGGTCAGAGTCTAGATCAGCTTGCTTTTGAAGTTCTAACAAATGGATTACCCTTGAAGCATTTGCATGAATGTTCATCTTCTAAGACCATATTTACAAAACTAGTATTTATTTTATATTTTTACTCTTTGATGTAGGCACCCTTTGCTATAGGAAGTTATTCCCTTATTCGTTGTGAGAGGGAAGGATGTGGGTGGTAGCTACTTCTAGAGTTAATGTTTGCATTCTATTATGTCTTTAGGGACATTAATCATCTGAGATGAAGATGCTAGGCATAAATGGACTTCTAATTTCCCAAAGAGCGTTTCAATGAAATCATGCAGCCAAGCTCTATGTTTAATTACGATATATCTATTCTGCATGTTTTCTCTTTTGAACAGATTGAAAATTATTATTTTTGCTGCTTGGTGAAATATACTTTTACTGTTAAAATTAGTTTGAACATGAAGTCTGCTGAACTGGATGTGACATTGTGATATTACTAAAATTTTCAGTGTGAGGATTATCAATGTAACCTTTCTTTTGTTCATTGCAGGTTGAGTATGGCAGGTTTCTTAATTGCCTGAATTTTTTCAACTTCTTTCTCAATTTTGTGTGGCAAATATAATAGCTATATGGACCTTGAAAGCTTTAATAAGCAATATTTGAGTTGAAGAGGTGGTCATGACGTGACTTGCCATCTTAGTTTTCCAAGAGATTGATTAACACTTTCGGAAAGCGTACGGCAGCACTAGCAAAAAAAGCATTGTCACATCAACTGTCGTTACAAGGGATTTTGGATTTCAATCATAATGCAAGTTGGTTTTTAATCTTTCATTCAGGTAACGTTATGTCCAACAGCAATAGGCATGTCTGTCTGATATATCTTTTACCATCCACTCAATCTTACCATCTACCTTTTATAAGTTCATGTATAAATGTTCTTTGTAGTGGCTTAGTGGCTATTTCTTGAGCAATAACTAGGAACAAGCCCTGGCAACTCCTTTAATGCTTTGATTCAAATATTCTGTGGGATGATTGATGAATAAAAAGCTAAAAAGCTTTTTGATTCAATGTCAAGATCTGGCTTGAATCCGGACAATTACACTTACAATGCTTTATGGTGTGCGTCTGAATCTGGGAGATTAGAGGAAGCCGAGAAGATGTTTTACTCGATGCAGGAAAATGGTTGCTCTCCCGATTCATATGTATAACTTAATTATTATTAAAATATTGATTCGGCAGGACTATGTTGAAGAGGCACGAAACATCATAGAAAGATGTTGATAGAAGGGAATGTCTTTAAATTCTATTCCTAATTTGTTGATCAATTTTCTACTAGTTTTTAGGATGCTGTTTACATTATTGAGCGTTTGAAAGTGAAGATATTGATTCCGGGATACAGGTACCTCAGATATAAAAGCTCTGTTGACATGAAGATTTTATATGGTGGGACACAAGAATTATTTATGCACATATATGTATGTAGTTTTTGGTCATTTCAACACAAATAAAAAATACAATAAGAGCTTGGTATAGCGGTTTTGATGGTGATAAATTTGTTAACATGTTATACCATGCTTCTACTCTTGCTGTGGTTCTTACAAACTGTGTTCTGTAGTTGAGAGACAGACATCACCCTTTTCCACCGTTTTATCCATTAAAATTATTTATCATTTATATCTCAAATTCATCATAAAAATATATTTGGATATATAAAATAAGAATTTGATTGTTCTGGGTACAAAAAAAATGATGAAATAATTAGCTTAATTTTAAAAATAGAGGAATTTAATTAGTTAAAAAATTGAGGGACTAAAATTATACATAGACCATACTGTAGGAAGTAAAAATATAATTAGGCCTAAATTTAGTTAAGAAAAAAATATAGTAAAAAGCAACTACAGTAAAAAAAAAAGTAAAAATAATTTCCATTTCCTGCCAACAAGAATGGTATAATAATACTAACACAAGAAAAAAAAAATTAAAAACTAGGGACCCCAGTAGAGTGCATTAATTTGAGGTCGCCAACGGTCATGCAGGAATTAACCACATCTGATAGGTTTTTTTGTTTTTTAATGAGATACTACTCATTGTTTCTTTCAAAAGCTGCTCAACAATACAATGTGGGACATCGTTGAAATAGTAGTGGCCAACATAAAAATTAGATACCTTGCTAGTAAGTCGCCAACTAAATTTCCTTACCTCTTTACAAAGCCAACGTGTAAGTTTTCATATTTGTGACTCATTGATACATAATTACATATACCCATTGTACATAAACACCAGGAGAAAATAGCTGCAACAATACATTTTAATATCAAATCATTTTAAGAAAACATGCATGCAATGCAATTAACAAACTCGCAGACAATCCAAAAGAGTTCAACCTGTTCTAATAAATTTCATTAAATTTCTACCAATAACCATCTTCTAATAACCGTCCCTGCATTTCTCCTATAATATTAACATAATTCAAGCACAAAAATATTCCACTACCAGAAAATAAAATATAAAAACCACAATCTGTCATACAAAATAATAAACATAACCTAAAATTAACAAACACAGCTTAAAATTAATAAACACAACCTTAGGTCTTAAATTCCCAAATAAACCAAAATTAGTACTAACCAAAAAGGCCTGAAGCCATAAATGACCAAATGCTCAAAGTATTAGTATAATATATTTTTTTTATTTTTTATTATATTATATAGATATAGATAAACCTACTAGGTTTAATAGGTTTTTTTATAAATCTAACCATGACCTATTTAAATTTACTTTTTTATTAAACAAACAAGGTCAATTCAGATTTTAAATGATCAGACCATAGGTTCTCTATTTAAGGTCCAGTCATATCTCATCCCTACATAGAACTAAGATGTTGCCTACACATCTAATAGGTTAAACTACTAATTTAATATTGTTAAAGTATTTTAAAAATTAATAGGATATTATTAAAATATCTAAAATTGTAATTTAGTCCTCCAATTATTTTTTGTTGACATGCAAGGAAATGTGACCTCAGGGGAATTACCAAAAAGGGTTTTTATTTGTAACTTACCAAAAGGGGGCAAATTTTAAGATTAATACCCAAATAGGGGTAAGTAGTGGAACATCATATGACTTCTAATGACGAATTCGAAAAAAATTGCATGACTTTTGTTTTTTTTTTTTTTTTGCTGAAGTCATAAAAAAGTAAACTGACTTCTGATTTTTTTTTTCAAAAAAAATTAATGTGAAGTCATAAATTGGTTTATGACGTCGAAGTTTTTAATTTTTTTAAAAAATATTTATTTGAAGTCATAAACCAATTTATGACTTCAAAGTCGTAATTTTTTAATTAATTTTTAACAAATTTAAATTAGTTTTAATCTATAGTTTTATTTATTTTTTTCTATATTTTTGTATATTATTTTATTTAATATTTTCTATATTTTGTAGATTTTTTTATTAATATTTTTTTATATTTTTGTAGATTTTTTTATTTAATATTTTCTATATTTTTTTTACTAAAGTTAAGGATTATTATTTGTTTTATAAATTAGAAAAATAATGTAAACAAAAGACTTAAATTTAAATAAAAAAAATAAAAATGTACTACACATTTGTTTAAGAAAAGATATTAATAGTGGGATGATGTCCTACAACGAGTTCTTCTGAATATGCGTCGAGGTCTTTCATCTTGTTATTGGATCAAGGATTCTAACCAACTTTTGCTTTTCTGTTTGTAATTCTGTTTTTTTTGTTTTAGTTATTTTCTTCTATTTCTCCATATGTGTATAGCTGATAACTAGAGGCTACACAACTTTGTAATCTTCATGCAAACTAATCAACACAGATTCTGAGTTTCTTCAGCATCTTTTTGTTTCTTTCTTCCTTCATGTATTTTCTTTTCATGTTATTACAAGGCTAATAACTTCAATATGGTATCAGATGAAAAAGAATCTCTACGGTCCTATTCTTCAATGGGCATGTGATCTTCCCCTTTGTCTCTCTTCTCCTAATTACTCTCCCATCAACTTTTTCGGTTTGGATTCATGGCAACACAAGTTAAAGATTCCAGTCAAGATCCCTTTCATTCACTGTTTCTACATCATTTGGATGGACCGGGACTTATCCTTGCCTCCCAACCTCTTAATCCACAAGAACTACACCACATGGAGCAACGCAATGATGGTAGCTCTTTCGGTGAAGAACAAGGTGGCCTTCATCGATGGTTCCGTCCCAATGCCAACCATAGCCGATCCTACATATGCCGCATGGACTCGTGGTAACAATGTTGTCATTTCTCGACTTTATAATTTTGTTTCTAAAGATATCATTACCAACATCTTGTTTGCAAATACGACTAAGGAAATTTGGGACGATTTGAAAACACGATTTTCCAGAAAGAATGGCCCAAGAATTTTCCAATTGAGAAGACAACTAATGTCATTACAACAAGGAAATGATGATGTTAGTACCTATTATACCAAATTAAAATCGGTTTGGGAAGAACTCTTAGGTTATAAACCAACCTTCCAATGCAAATGTGGCGGGTTACAAACTCTACAAGTTTACAATGAATCTGAATATGTCATGTCCTTTTTAATGGGCCTAAACGATAGTTTTGCTCAAATCCAGGGTCAGATTCTCCTCTCTGATCCTCTTCCCCCCATTGGTAATGTCTTTTCTCTTGTTATTTAAGAAGAAGCACAAAGAGAAATTGTTGTAAACCACATACCTTCTCTAAACTCTAACTCTATGGCCTTTGCTGTCAATTCTACAACCAAGAACACTACTAATGGTAAAAGTAGAAATGCCAAGAAAGAGAGACCTCAATGTGCTCATTGCAACTTGTTGGGTCATACCAAAGACAAGTGTTACAAACTTGTTGGCTATCCCCCAAATTACTTAAAGAACAAGCCTCATCAAACTGTAAATCAGGTAACTGATCATGATGAGTCCCCAAGTCAAGGTGTCACAAATACTTTGTCCACTACTCAATATCAACAGTTGATTAGCTTCTTGACAAATCAATTGAAAACAGAGAACAATGTTGATACTCTTGCCACAAATGTTCAAGTATATGCATGAACACTAGTTTTGATTGTAATGAATCTTACCATTATTGGATTATCGACTCAGGAGCAACCTCACATATATGTTGTTCGAAAGAACATTTTAATTCCTTTAAATGTTTACATGATTCTCATGTTTTATTACCTAATTCCACCAAGGTAAAGGTTGAAGGGATATGAAGCATAAAACTAAATGATGACATCTTCCTACACAATGTGTTATTTATTCCAACCTTTCGATTTAACTTGTTGTCCCTTGTGTCTTTGATAAATGACAATTCTTTCCAGTTTACTAAGCAACCTAACAGCTTTGTTCTTTAGGACCTCAAGACATTGAGGAGGATTGGCACCGCTAGGCAACATCAAGGACTACTTCTTTTTGATTTTCCTAAGTCTTCTTTTCATCATACTAGTATACAATCTTGTAATGATGTTACCTATGAAACTTGGCACCATAGGTTGGGTCACATACCTATACCTGTGTACAAACTGACTTACAATAAAGTTCCTCTATTCTCTATTGATTCCAAATTTCATTGTGAAGTTTGCCCCATTGCTAAACAAAACAGATTAGCTTTCACTAACCAAAACAATTTTAGTGCTGAATTGTTTGATTTAATACATGCTGACATCTGGGGACCTTTTAGGGAAGTTACCTTTGATGGATTCAAATATTTTTTAACTTTAGTAGATGATAAAAGTAGGTTCACTTGGATATACTTTCTTATAAATAAATCTGATTGTCTCCTTATTGTACCACAAATTTTCTCATATGTGGAAACCCAATTTAAAACCACCATCAAAAGATTCAGATCTGACAATGCAAAAGAGCTTGCCTTTTCAGATTTCTTTTTGAAGAAATGTGTCCTACACCAATTTTCCTGTGTGGAGCGCCCACAGAAAAACAATGTTGTAGAAAGGAAACACTTCATATTTTAAATGTTGTTCGTGCCTTGCTGTTTCAATCTTATTTACCATTAAAATTTTGGGGTGAATGTGTCAAAACTGCAGTTTTCTTGATGAACAGGACCCATAGCCCCATTCTGAAAGCCAAGTCACCATTTGTGATTTTACATGCTAAACTTCCTAACTATGCTGATTTCAGGACTTTTGGAACATTATGCTATGCCTCCACTCTGATATCCAGCAAACACAAATTCTCACCTAGGGCTATTGTGTTCCTTGGCTACTCTCAAGGATATAAAGGCTACAAGCTTCTCAACCTGTCCAATAAGCAAATCTTCATATCCAGAGATGTAAAATTCTTTGAGAATATATTCCCTTTCAAAAAACCAGCAATCCAACAACAGTGACAGAGAGTTATTTCACCCCTATGCCACCCCTAATCTCATCACCTCCAATAACTCAGATGACACATATATCACATCCATCACAGACACACCACAACATACTCCTTAACCTGCTCAGTTAGATCCTACTACAACCATAGAACCTGATATTCCTATTGAAGAACCCTTACAAAGGTCTACAAGAGTTTCAAACACTCCAAGATATCTCACTGATTATCACTGCTACAATGTGACCAACACAAATAAAGTCACCTACCCTATACAACATCATTTAGACTACTCAAAACTTTTTGATTCCCATAAACACTACATTTTCCAAATATGAGAAAACCATGAGCCATAAACTTATAGCCAAGCCATCAAGCATAAACCATGGCAAGAAGCCATATCTACTGAGTTGATGGCCGTGGAGCTCAATAACACTTGGACCATTGTCCCATTGCCTCAGAGGAAGAAACCTATCAGTTTCAAGTGTATTTTCAAGATGAAACTGAATTCGGATGGGATAGTGGCAAAACATAAAGCTTGGTTGGTTGCCAAAGGTTTTACATAGAAATATGGGTTAGATTTCCAAGAAACCTTTTTTCATGTGGCAAAAATAACTACCTTAAGGTTACTAATATCTCTGGAAGCATCAAATGGTTGGCATCTAGCTGAACTAGATGTCAAAAATGCCTTCCTCAATGGCACTCTTTTAGAAGAAATATTCATGAACATTCCACAAGGCTATAAACACAGTGTCACCAAGGGACCCAATCCACCATTAGTTTGCAAGCTGAATAAATGTGTGTGTGTGTGTGTGTGTGTATATATATATATATATATGGACTGAAGCAGGCTTCAAGAACTTGGTTCAATGCTTTCAGCAATGCTTTACTCAGAAGTGGATTCAAACAATCTAAGTATGATTACTCATTGTTCACTAAAGGAAAAGAAGATAATTTCATAGCAGTTTTAGTTTATGTTGATGACATTATCCTAGCTAGCCCAAGTCAAGACATCATCTCCAGAACTAAGACCATTTTGAAAGAGCACTTCAAACTCAAAGATCTGGGAGACCTCAAATTTTTCCTAGGCCTAGAGCTATCTAGATCAAAAGAAGCCATTTCCATGTGTCAACGACATTACACATTGTCTATCCTCGAAGATTGTGGAATGCTTGCTTGCAAACCTTCTTCGATTCCTATGAAAGCACATAACAAATTGACAGCTAACTCATGAACTAAACTTGCTGATCTAGGATCTTATAGACGACTCGTTGGTAGGCTTTTGTACTTAACTATATCTAGGCCAGATATATGTTACTATGTGCACAAATTAAGTCAATTTGTCTCCAACTCCTATATGAACCACATGCATGCTACGAACATGTTACTTCGGTAACTTAGAACACTGCTGGTCAAGGTATTCTTTTTAGAGCCAACTCAGACACAAAATTACATGCATATGTGGATGCAGATTGGGGATCATGTCCTGAAAGAAGACGTTCAACCACTGGCTTTTGTATCTTCTTAGGGAATTCCTTGGTTTCGTGGAAAGCCAAAAGACAAAAGACAGTAAGTAGGTCCTCAGCAGAAGCAGAATACAGGTCATTGGTTTCTGTCTCTAGTGAAATTACATGGATTCGAAATTTACTCACTAATTTCAATGTCAGAATTCCTTTTGCTGCTGTCTACTGTGATAACCAAGCAGCAATCCATATTGCTTCTAACCCTACTTTTCATGAGAGGACCAAACAATTAGAGATTGATCTACATTTTGTCAGGGAAAATGTTTCTCAAGGGGTTTAGAAGCTCATGCATGTTAGAAAGTACCACCAAATTGCAGATATTTTCACCAAAGCCTTACCCCGAAATACCTTTCTTAGTATCATTTCCAAGCTAGGTATTGATAACATCTTCCTCCGATCTTGATGAGGGGGTATTGGATCAAGGCTTCTAACCAATTTTTGCTTTTCTATTTGTAATTCTGTTTTTTTTTTTCTGGTTTTAGTTATTTTCTTCTGTTTCTCCTCTTATATATGTGTACAGCTGATAACTAGAGGCTACACAGCTTTGTAATCTTCCTGCAAACTAATCAACATAGATTCTGAGTTTCTTCAACATCCTTTTGTTTCTTTCTTCCTTCATGTATTTTCTTTTCAAGTTATTACAAGGCTAATAACTTCAATACTTGTTGCACTTGATTTGTTGGTGGTTGTTGTCCTTTTTTTCTACGACATCTTCCTCTTCTTGTTCTAGGATGATCATGTGTAACTATTTGTTGTTGTTGAGCAACATCATCACCACCATGGTCATCATCATCATCACAATCATCATTATTGTTGTTATTATTGTTATCATCATCTTTCTCCTCATCTTCATGACCCATGTCATGCATCTGAGTAGGTAATGACAGACGGTAACAAGAGCTCGATGGTGGTAGGTTGTATGCAAATGGCGGAATGTTGAAAGTGGTAGCAAACCTTTGTGAGTGTCCTTAAAAAACATTTAAGGTAGAAGAGACTTGAAATGAGTGTTGAGGCATATATGATGAGACTCCCAGTGTTTGAAAACTTTGTTCACATCCTTGAGACATATATCTAGAGAAGCCCGTTGATTGATAAATAGATTGGGCATGTGATTGATGATGTTGGGGGCATATATCAAGAAACATGCATAGGAGATACATTGGGTTTAGCATGTGATTGATGGTGGTGATGGGCAAGATAATACTGAAAATTAGGAATTACCAAGTTAGAAATAATAATGAATAATAATAGCAATAATTTATCAAAATTCTTAAGTAAACTTATAGCCTCAGTAGATGAAGTCCCTTTACGCGATATATATTGTCTGGTTCAATGTGTATACCATTGTATATATTCTGAATTTTCATGCAAAATACCATGGTGAACTTCACCTTAAACAATATAATATTTCCAATAATTCCATTTGTTAATCCAATGACGATGATGGTAAGGCCAAAAAATATTTTTTCTCCCTCTCATATGTGGGTCATCTGGAATATTTTGTCATAGTCCAAATTGTCTCATGACCATATCTATTGCATGTCATTCCACAATTACAAAACATATGAGAGGTACTTTTGCACGAATAATCATAGATACCTCAACATTATTAATTAATTGCCTTATTTGGGGTGTCTCATTAGGTGTCCACAAGAACTACAAAACATATATTATTATTGTCACATATTTATTAATGAATAGGAAACACAAAGAAATATTGAATATAAATAATAAAAAATGAACCTCGTTCATATGTAGTCTATCAAATATGATGTGCATAAGTCTAAATGCATGGTGTGAATGTTTGTTTGGCTTATCGGTCGAGACCACATTCGTGCAAGAGGAAATCCAAGTCCTTGTTGTACATCTTTTTCAAATAGGTCATCTATGTGTAGGGCAATGCATTTAATGCAGTCTCACGCCCATGACTGTAGTAGCAACAAACATCCTCTAATATTAGTTTGTAAAGGCTTTACAACCCAATCTAGAGCTCGAAAAAGGGAAGCTAATACGGTTGCACCCCAACTATAATGACTTGCCTATGTAAAATTTGATAACAAAAGAAGATACATAAAATGAACTCTTGTCCTTGATGTATCTGGCATCAAACATTCACCTATGAGCATCATAATATGAGCTCTAGCATGTTGTGGAATCACAACATCAATAGGAAGTTCTTGAAAATTTTTCTTCAACCAGTTTAAATAAATCATTTTTCCCTTTATATCCTTATCAGGTGGAATGTACCTTAATAAGGCCTAACAGGCAACACGTACATCACCAGTACTGGATCCAGTTATAGGCGGTCCTTCAATATTAACCACATCTTCTAAAGTTATGATTGTCTCCCCATGTGAAAAATGAAATGTGTGTGTTTTGGGCCTCCAACGTTCAACTAATGCAGTGACCAAATGATGGTTAATATCAATCTGTCCAACAGTTATAACACAACAAAAACCAGCTTCATTTATTAAGTTTTACACGCAATTATCTATATGATCCAAATGCGTAAAAGCCCAAACAAAATTACACCTTTGATGAATCATTCTCTTTTCTCTTTCCCATACTTGATTGGAAATATGATTGTCTAGTTAGCGCAACAACGAGTCACCAATAAGTCCAAGTTGTGCATGTGTCATTGCTTCACAAAAAATAAAAAGAAAGTGATGCAATCCAACCCTGCAAGGGCATTGGATAGAAGACTCCAAGAAGATTGGGCCAGAGACGCAAGAGAAGGCCCTAGGGTTCTCATGAGCCTTAGGGTAGATTTCGGGCCCATGGGCTAAGTATGAGCCCACTTATCTTTGTACATATTAGATTAAGGTTTCATTATTTTTTGTCCTTGTATTCAGGGCTCCACAATATAGGTAAGGTACCCTAGAAATGTAGGATTTTTCAGCCCGTGTATTTTAGGGCACCTAGACTAGTTTTTGTATTAGGGGTAGTCTTGTAATTTTACATGCATTAAGTGAGTATTTGATGTGTGTGGTTGGAAATAAATTTAATTGGATTGGGAGAAGCCCAATCCAATTAAATTTTAGAGGGGGAGGTGAGCATTTGCTTGCTACACCCCATTGTCACATCATATAGTCACACTTTGTGCATGTCCTTCATGTTTTACATGCATCATGACACCTAAGCACACTTAGTGGAGAATCTTGGATGACCACATTTAAGGTTCCCAACAAAACACTCACAATCCTAAGGGACAAATTGCCTAAAATTATTACACACAAATGGAAGTAGGGTGACCTATTGGAGGCTCCCAACTTACTTCCAATGAAAGGCCTTTTTGTTACAAAATTTGAAAGCAATGAAAGTAAGTAAATTGTCAATTACAAAATTACAAAAAGGTCCTCAATTTTGGTGGTTGTTCTCTCTTTGGTGATTTACTCATTTTGGAGTACTTCTTAGTCCAATAGCTCTTAAGGTGGCTTTCCCCTTGCTTCTTGACTCAAATTCTTCAAGGGATAACACCAATCCTCCTTTCCAATTCCCTATTTGGCAACTCACAAACAAAGAGACAAGCAATAAGCAAAGACCCAAAAAATGAAATGAAAGCTAAACCAATAGAGTTTTAACAAGACAATTTGTCAAGGATTATTCAACAATTAAAGCAATGAAAAGCACATAAAAGCAAGCTAGGACTCAAAGAGAAACTTAGAATGGCTCTAGAGTAGAGTAAAACAACTATAAAAAAAAGACTCAAGAAACCTCTAGTTTTGGAACTTGTTTTCACGCTAATTTTCAATAGCAATTTCAGAACTAAGATTGGTATAAAATAGCTACCAATTATAGAACAAATTTCGAGCCAAAACAACAAACACACTTCCCTTTCACTTTTTTTTTCCTAAACACTGATTTTTCTGCCAACTTGTGTGATTTTTCTTATTCTTTCCTTTAATTCAAATCTATTGGTTCTTTTTTATTATTTTAGTCCAGATGTCTAGAAAATCCAGTAAAATTTTCAGCTCAAAATTTGTAGTGACCAATTCCCAGTAATTTATACAAGTTCATTTGTTCAAGCTGCCAGCACTAGCGATTTCAACCTAGAGATCAAGAGTAGTGTTTATGTTGCTTAATGCTTGGATAATTGCAATTTGTGTTTGCTTATGCTAAATTATCTTGAATAACACAATTGAAGAGAGCTTAAGACTTATTTGATTCACAAATCTAGCCACAATTCAGCACCACAACTCAACTTCATTATAGGCATCATATAGGAAACTTAGAAAACAAAAAAAAAAAGTTCAACAACAAGACTACTTCTAGGAATTGATTTAGAACATGTTATGAACTAAATAACATGCATGAATTAGACTCAAAATTCAAAAGATAGGCTAAGAGTGACAAGAATACATGAAAAAATGTATCTAAAATTCAATCAACAAAGTAAAAATTCAACACAAACTTGGAACATAATGTGACAATTATTATGACTAAATATGACTCTAAGACAATAAGGATTAAGTGATTTAGACTTAGATTTTTGTGTTTTTTTTCTAATCAATATTTTGGAAGAAAATTTAGATCTAATGGTTCAGCACAAGAAGATTATGACTGAAAAATGATAGAACCTAAAATCAACACAAAAACATGATTCAAGAGTAGATCTATAAAATTTGAATCATAGAAATGCAAGAACAAGTGTAGATCTACGATTTAATCGGTTTTTTTTTTTTGAATCTACTCTAAACAGCACCAAACCACAAGACAATGGAGGATATACATGGAGAATTAGATGAATAACAAGGAATTACAGTGAATTGACCGAACAAAAAGATAGAGGAAGCAAAATAACATCACCTAGATGAAGATGCTCTAATACCACATGATGTAGCTCCAATGGAGCTTGTAGGCCTTGGATATTCTTCATCAATGGATTCCTTTGCTTCTTGGAAGATGAATGGCAGTGGAATGGAGAAGGAAGAGAGAGAGGAGACGTCACTTCAAGGAGAAGATGAGTCTAGAAGAAGCTCACCACCATAGGAGGCCATGGATAAGAGCTTGGAGGAAGAAGGAGATGAATGAAGGGAGAGGAAGAGAAGAGCACGAAATTTTGTGCTCTAAAAGATCTCTGAAATCTGAAGTTTAATTTTCAAATGATTAAAGTTGAAAAAATGCACACACATGGCCTCTATTTATAGCCTAAGTGTCACACAAAATTGGAGGGAAATTTTAATTTCTATTCAAATTTCACTTGAATTTGGGGTGCCAAATTTTGGAGCCAAAATTTCACTAATTATGATTAGTGAATTTTAGCTATGACTCAGCCCACTAATCCAAGATCAAGTCCAAGATTCTCCACTAAGTGTGCTTAGGTGTCATAAGGCATGTAAAGCATGAAGGACATGCACAAAGTGTGACTATATGATATAACAATGAGGTGTAGCAAGCAAATGTTCACTCCCCCTCTAAAATTTAATTGGATTGTGCTTCTCCCAATTCAATTAAATTTATTTCCAACCACACACATCAAATATTCATTTAATGCATATGAAATTACAAGACTTACCCTAATACAAAAACTAGTCTAGGTGCCCTAAAATACAAGGGCTGAAAAATCCTACATTTCTAGGGTACCTTACCTATATTGTGGAGCCCTAAATACAAGGCCAAAAAATAATGAAACCTTAATCTAATATGTACAAAGATAAGAGGGCTCATACTTAGCCCATGGGCCCGAAATCTACCCTAAGGCTCATGAGAACCCTAGGGCCTTTTCTTGCATCTCTGGCCCAATCTTCTTGGAGTCTTCTATCCAATGCCCTTGCGGGGTAGGATTGCATCATTAAGATTGCAAGAAGGATGAAAAAGGTGGGTTGTGAGAAAGAGAAAACAAGTCCCACAACAGCAAAAGAAGAATGAAAGAGGTAGTATGTGAGAAAGAAGTTCCAACATGAGAGAAGTAGCTTTGGTAGTGATTCATTCACGTGAAGTATTTGGTTTCCTGCATTTGTCATTAGTGAGAGGGAATCACATGCCTTTGAGTTCACATGAGAGAATCTCATGTATTTTGCAATGTACTTGATTGGACTTCACGTAAAGAATCTCGTGGCACATGGTAATGGTAAGTTGAACGTGTAGGTTTGCTCCTTCTTGAACGTGTAGCCTTTGGGGTTCTTCAACATAGTTTTCACGAGCTTCATCATTGAAGGAGGGAATATTCTTCAAGGTGCAGCATATTGAAATCTGATATGTATAGTCATTTCCATATTTCATATCATGCAAGCTAAGATTTTTCACGCATGAGCTTGCAATATTTGTGCATCTGCATTATTTGGGTTCTACATTTTCTGCATTATTCACGAGCTACATCTGCATGTTCCACATGACTTTGAAGTCACAACATATAGGGTACAACTTTAAAGTTTTAAGTGTAGCCAAGACTTTAAAGTCGTGAGATAGGGCACAACTTTAAAGTTGTGATTAAGGTTTTAATTGTTATTATTATTTATTTAAAAATATTATGTCATAATTATTTATAACAAAAATAATTTAGGGTTTTAATTATTATTATTATTTATCTAAAAATGTTATTAGTTATAATTATTTATAACAAAAAAAATTTAGGGTTTTAATTATTATTATTATTATTTAAAAATGTTATAAGTTATAAGTTACAATTATTTATAACAAAAATACTATAAAGCAATTCAAAATCGTGGAGGGCTTTAATTACTTTGAAGTCATGCTAACCCTACGAGTTTCATCTCCATCATGAAACATGATGCCTAATACTCGAGCTCATTCGTAATCTTTTCCATCTGTTCTCCAGGCACATTTTACGATCTTCCTGGTTTGTTTTTATTTAACATTAGATCTCCGTAAATTATTCATATTTTTACTGCTAAATTACATTTTTATTTTTTTAGGGATGTCTAGTGAAGAACCCATAATAAGGGATAATGTTAGCAACTTGAGTGATGAGGATCAGGAGCACGATGTTTCAAGAAAGTGGAAAACCAAGCAATCAAAGTCAATGTGGGTCATCTTCATATTTTGAAACTATTAGTAGCCAACTTTTAGAAGATCTACCATTTTCAAATCCTTATCAGAATAAAGGAGTGGCAATACAAATGTCTCCTATGATCTTTATGAAGGCACGATATTTGAATCAAAACAAGCAACTCTGAATGCCATTAAGCAATTTCATTTTCTACATTTATTTAATTATGATGTAGAAGAGAATAAGAGTGACAAGTATGTTGTTAAATGTATACAATAGGGTAATAGATGTCATTGGAGGGTGAGACCATCCTTCAGCAAAATACGCTGGAGGTGGGAGATAAAGAAAATAAATGGTATTCACACTTACACAACTTCACTCATATCACAAGATCATGTTAGGTTAGACTCATCTATAATTGCTCATAATGTTGTTGACTTAGTGATGTGCCATTATTTTCTCCTATTTCTTAACCCTTTTTGCACCATTTTAAGTACTGATTAGTCTTAATTGTCAAATTAATTAGACAATTTTATTATTTGGGCCCATTCAGCTAATTTGATGTTTTTAATCTAATTTCAGGAATTAATGAAGCATTGGGCTTGAATCCATAATTGGGCTTGGAGAGTCTGCATCGACTATAGGAGGCTGAACCAGGTTACCAAAAAGGACCATTTTCCTCTGCCATTCATTGACTAGATGCTTGAACGCCTAGCAGGTAAATCTCACTACTGCTTCCTTGATGGTTTTTCTGGTTATATGCAAATCACTATTGCTCCTGAGGATCAGGAAAAAACCACATTCACCTACACCTTCAGCACTTTTGCCTATAGGAGGATGCCTTTCGGCCTGTGCAATGCCCCTGCTATCTTCCAGCGGTGCATGATTAGTATTTTTAGGGATTTTTTAGAAAATTGCATAGAGGTGTTTATGGATGATTTCAGTATATATGGATCCTCTTTTGATAATTGTTTGGATAGTCTGGAAAAGGTTTTGAATAGATACACTGAAACTAACCTTGTTCTAAATTTTGAAAAATGTCATTTTATGGTTGAGCAAGGTATAGTTTTAGGCCACATTATTTCCAATAAGGGCATTGAAGTAGATCCTGCAAAAATTTCCGTTATTTCACAATTGCCTTACCCCTCTTGCGTGCAAGAGGTGCGATCTTTTCTTGGTCATGCAAGATTCTACAGGCGCTTTATAAGAGATTTTAGCAAAGTAGCCCTTCCACTATCCAACTTTTTGCAAAAGGAGGTAGAGTTTGACTTTAATGATAAATGCAAAGAGGCTTTTGATTGCCTCAAAAGAGCACTGACTACCACCCCCATCATCCAGGCACCCGACTGGACAATCCCTTTTGAGCTTATGTGTGATGCATCCAATTATGCATTGGGGGCTGTCCTTGCTCAGAAAATTGATAAATTGCCTAGGGTGATATATTATGCTTCTAGGACTTTAGATGCTGCCCAAGCGAATTATACTACTACTGAGAAAGAGCTACTAGCCATAGTTTTTGCTCTTGAAAAATTTCATTCTTATTTGCTTGGTACTCGCATTATTGTTTATACTGACCATTGAGCTTTAAAGTACTTGTTGAAGAAGGCTGATTCAAAGCCTAGGTTGATCCGATGGATGCTTTGGCTCCAAGAATTTGACTTGGAGATCCGTGATAGGAGCGGAGCACAAAATTTAGTTACTCATCATTTGAGTCGAATCGAACATGTGTCTGATGAGGACTCACCCATTCAGGATGATTTCCCGATGATCATTTATATATATTGTATAGTATTTCTGATTCTCTTTCTACTCCCTGGTTTGCTAACATTGTCAATTATTTAGTTGCTTCTGTTTTTCCTCCCTTAGCATCTAAGGCTCAAAAAGATAAAATTAAAAGTGATGCTAAGCATTTTATTTAGGATGAACCCTACTTGTGGAAATTGTGCAGTGATCAGGTCATTAGACGATGCATTCCAGATCATGAGACTGACTCAGTCCTGCAATTCTGTCATTCTTCCGCACCGGGAGGTCATCTGGGTGTTCAAAGGACAACTCGCAAAGTGCTTGACTGTGGCTTTTATTGGCCCACCATCTTTAAAGATGCGTGGAATATTTGTAGCACATGTGAGCAGTGTCAGAGAGCAGGAAGTGCACTTACATGGCGACAACAAATGCCTCAGCAACCTATGCTATTATGTGAGGTGTTTGATGTCTGGGGTATAGATTTCATGGGCCCTTTTCCTATATCTTTTGGTTATGTTTACATTCTCCTCGCAGTTGATTATGTTTCAAAATGGGTGGAAGCCAAGCCCACTAGAACTAATGATGCTAAGGTTGTTGTAGATTTTGTCAGATCTAATCTGTTTTGCAGGTTTGGAGTACCTAAAGCAATCGTTAGTGATCAAGGAACACATTTTTGAAACAAATCAATGCATGCCTTGCTTAAAAAGTACGGGGTTGTACACAGGGTATCCACACCATACCACCCCCCAAACCAATGGACAGACAAAAATCTCTAACAGGGAGATCAAGAGAATTTTAGAGAAGATTGTGCAGCCAAGCAGGAAAGATTGGAGTACCAGGCTTGATGATGCTCTTTGGGCACAAAGGACTGCCTACAAAGCACCCATAGGAATGTCTCCTTATCGGGTTTTCTTTGGAAAGGCATGTCATCTTCCAGTGGAGATTGAGCACAAAGCATACTGGGCAGTGAAGACCTGCAACTTCTCTATGGATTAAGCTGGTGAGGAAAGAAAGTTGCAACTGAGTGAGTTAGATGAGATCCGCCTAGAACCCTACGAGAATGCTAAGTTCTACAAAGAAAAGACCAAGAAGTTCCATGATAGCATGATAATTAAGAAGGACTTCATGGTCAGGCAAAAAGTGTTATTGTATAATTCTAAGCTTGGACTCATGAGTGGTAAGTTGAGGTCTAAGTGGATTGGTCCTTTTGTTGTTACTAATGTTTTTCCTTATGGTACATTTGAGATCAAAAGCGACTCCACAAACAAGAGCTTCAAGGTCAATGCACACCGACTTAAGCCATTCCTAACAAACCCTTCTTTAGTGGATGTAGTGGTGGAAGAGACTTCCTTACTCCACCCTACTCTTCCTCCACCATGACTTAGGGAGTTTTTCTTTCGTATCTCCTTCTTTACTTTTATTACATTTGTCCGATTCTATTTGATGTTCTAATTGCTTTTAATCTTTTAATTGTGCTACATTGAGGACAATGTGTTGTTTAAGTATGGGGGGAGGGGGGAGTTCTTTGGTTTTGGTTTTGCTAGTTTTGTTAGTTTTGTTAATTTTGTTAGTTTTGTTGGGTTTCTAGTTTAATATTTTAGGTCAATTCTGTTTGCATGTACAACTTTGCATATTTTTATTTGAATTATAGGATATGTTCAAGAAATGGGTAATTGTTCTGAAAATAAAAGTCTCTTGACATTTTGTGATTTGAAATCCTTGTTTTTCCTCTACATGTCATGATAGTTTTGAAAGCTCAATTTGAAAGTGATAAGTTTACCTTTGTGAGAATTTGAGCCATCCATCATCATAATCTTTTGGTGTGTTTTGCCCCATTGATTGCTTGCACAATAGCCTTGGCTTGATTCTTGTTGATGCTTCCTAATTCACATGCATATTTGGAAATGATTTAGGCAATTTTGTTCTTATAAGCTTCTAGCCAAATGGACTTACCTTGAATTAATTCCTTTGATATCCCCTTTGAGCCTATGTTCCCCTTTCTTTGTATTGAAGCTCATTACAAGCCTTAAGTGAAAAACCATGATAACACCTTACCCTTAAGGAATTTTTGAGCTTTGAAATTGTTTTGGGAATAAGTGTGGGGGGGTATGTTTCATTGGAAGATATGATTTTTGGCCATGCTTAATGTTTTTATTTTGGCCATGCTTGATGTATATATATATTGCCTAGTTCATGCTTTAATCTTCAAATTCGTACTGTCTAAAAATAAAAAGAGGAAAAAAATGAAAAAAATTCAATTGCTGCAAATTATGCAAATTCGTACTGTTAAAAAAATGAAAAAAAAGAAGAAGTAAAGTTGAATAAATGAGGTCTTGTTATGAGGACTTGATTTAGGAGCCTTGGTTGATTTTGTTGATATTAGAGGGTTTGGGTTTACTATTTGTGCTTAATTTCCACTTATTCCCCATTGCTCCTCTATTCCTTTGGGATTTAGCTACTTATTCCATATTTTTTTCCCTACCTTGTCCTTGGCCCCATTACAACCTTTAAAGACCTTTCGATCCTCATGTGCATGTGTTTGTCAAGTTGTTTGTTAATTTTAGAATTTTGCCAAGTCTATGTGGTGTTTGTTTTAATGGGTGCTTCGAGAGTAAACAGTAGCCTAGACACTTGAGAGATAGAGTATATATCTTGTGAGGCTTTATCACTTTTCATTCTTGAGCTGATTAACTATTTTGCCATGATTGGGTTGCTTGGATGATTTCCACGAATGTCTTGACTCTTTGGATCTCTTCATGTTTGATGTTACCCATTCCTTTCATTCCTTGATGTTCATTGAGAAATATGTAAATGTTTTTGTTTGTCTCTCTTTGATATCCTTGAATTTTGTTCTTTGTTTCATTTTGCCCAGGAGTCCAAAAGGCTAAGTATGAGGGGTTTTGATGTGCCATTATTTTCTCCTATTTCTTAACCCTTTTTGCACCATTTTAAGTACTGATTAGTCTTAATTGTCAAATTAATTAGGCAATTTTATTATTGGGGCCCATTTAGCTAATTTGATGTTTTTAATCTAATTTCAGGAATTAATGAAGCATTGGGCTTGAATCCAGAATTGGGCTTAGGCTTCAATCCAGAATTGGGCTTGGACTTGAAGAGGGCAGACTATTTTATTCTACAAAATTTTATCTTATCTAGACTTTATCTTATCTAGATATTATTTAGATTTGATCTCATTTATATATTATTTCATCTAGATCTTATCTTATCTTATCTAGATTTGATTTTATTTTATTTATGGGCTTGGATTTAAAACAGATTTGTAACCTTTGGGGCTGGAAAAACTATATAACAGCACCAAGGTTCTAGTTTAGGCTCTCTCTCTTCTCTCTCTCTTTTCTCTCTCTCTTCTCTCTCTCTCCTGTTTTCATTTTTTAGTTTTAGGCTTTTCTTAGACACTTTTTCGTTTTGCAATTCCAGTTTTGACTTTTCGTTTTAGCAATAAAATTCCGTTCTTCAATCTATAATTTCGTTCTGTATTGATTAATGGAAGGCTAAGTCTCTAGCGTTGCTTTCTCTTGAGGATCAAGCACAATTCTCTTTGAGGTTCTATTATTACTGTTAAATTTTGTTCAGTTTTTCCTCTTCACTAATTACTCTGAATTTGTTGCTATTAATTCATGCATGCTTAGTGCTTAATTAATTGTCTCTGCGCTTAATTACGTTCATGCTTAATGATCATTTATGATTAATTGGTGTATGTGTTGCTTAATCACATAATGAATGCCTTATGTTAAATTTCTCTTAGTAATTTAATTTAGGGTTGGATTAAGTGGTTGAACTGATAAAGGATAAACTCTCGTAACCTAGGATAAGAGACTTGCTTGTGAATCAATGGGAAGCAACATGTTTTAATTCTGATATTTTCTAATTCAATTTTACTCGCTGTTTAATTTACAAAAAAAAAAAACCCCTAAATCGTTACTATTTTCCTACTATCTGTTATGAACGTTTGGTTGATCATTGCTCGTTGGGAGACGACCTAGGATCACTTCCTAGTTACTGCATTTTAATGTTTATTTGATTCGGGTACGACCTCGATCACTTAGTGAAGACAAATCCTAGTATCCAAATCAAAACCTTGATTACAGACATGCTACAACGATTTGGTTATATTGTGACATACAAAAAGGCATGGACAACTAAACAGAAAGCACTCGAATTTGCATTTGGAGGTTAAGAAGAATCATACAGTTATCTGCCTATATGGATGACAACTGCTCAACACTTTGGACCGAGTACAATTGTTAGATACAAAACATCCAATTCAATGGAGGATGGTGATATGACTTTCCTAAGGTGATTCTTAATTGTGTGTTTTGGGCTTTTAAGACATGCATTGAAGGCTTTCAATATTGCATACCAATTGTGCAAGTAGATGACACATTTTTAACAGGAAAATATTGTGGTACTTTGTTGATTGCCATTGCACAAGATGATAATTATAACATTTTCCACTCGCTTTTGCAATTGTTGAGAGTGAGATCAAAGAAGCTTAGATGTGGTTTTTACATTATTTGAGGAGACTAGTCACACCTTAACCAAATTTATGTATTATATCAGATAGGGGAACCAGTTTGCTAGCATCTTTGCGATTAGAATGAGTTTGGTGGACTAGCCCGAATGTAACTTTTGCGTACTACATTTGCCACATTGCATCAAATTCTAATAAAGTTTTAAAATGTTGACTTAAAAAAACAAGTCATCAATATGGGTAAACTTCTAAGCACTTCATGTGTCAAATAATTTATTTATTACGTGTTCAACATATTTATTACTCATTATGTTTTGTCTTTTGTCATAGGATATGAGATGAGAAAACCGCGATTTGAGGCAAAGTTGCTTGCAATGCGATTAGAGTTTCGATGAGCAGTAGATTGGTTGGACCAAATTTCCAAGAGTAAATGGACTCATACCTATGATGAAGAAAAACACTATAGGCATATAACTACCAGCATTGCCTATTACTACCTTAGTCAAATAAACATTTAATAAAATAAATGACTCATTTGTTACTAATGGGATGAAAATCATGAATATGATAAGGCAGGACATAGGTACTCTGAAGAGGTATATGTCATTGTCGCAACCTACCCTTCGGCGGGAGGGCGACACATGACTCACGGGTACGTCTTCCAAGAAAGGAATACGCGCGGAGTCGCCACCAACGTTTATTTGAGGAAAACGTCGGAAAAATCGGAAAAAGCATGGTCTATGAACTTTAAGTGAAAGGTTCGGGAGTTGTATTTAAGCACGGGGAAGGTATTAGCACCCCACACGTCCGTCACAAGGGACAACAACCTTTAATCAAGTGTGCAAACATGACTTCAATTTATGTTATTTTCCCTTTTTTAGTTCTTATGTCTTTTTATACCTTTTTATACTTTTATCTTTTAGTGGTTGACAAGGGTGTTTCCCTTGCTCCTACGTATTCCTTAATTGTGATAAGGAAATCAGACCTACGTAGTTCTTTCAGAATTAAGCATTGGTTAAGTTGTTTTTATCCTTTTTTGCAAGATATATTTTGATTGAAAGGTCCTTTAAGGCGTTGAACCTTTAAACAATCTTTCAGTTCTTTTGGAAAAGAGAGAAAACATTAAGGCATTGGACCATTAATGATCTTTTATTTATCTTTGAAAAGAGGTAATAAAACTACGTGTTGTTTTTAGGCCTTTTATACAAATCTACATTTAACCAATAAAAGCGGAAAAGACCATTTTAAGGCGTTGGACCTTAAAAATGGTTTTTCAGGTGATGACAAAAGTTTGATTTATGAATTGATTTTAGCCTTAGTTTCATTTTGGTTATTAGTTAATTCAATTAAGAAAGGAAAATCCCAAAGAAAAACGTCCGATTGTTTTTTTTTTATTATTTTACTAAAAGATATTTTTATATTATTATTTTGCCTCTCTTTTGGTTTTAAACGTGGTTACGGCATGACCGAACGGTCGGAATTCATTTTAATAGAAATTAAAAGATGTTACAATATGAATGATCGGAGGAAATTTATTTTATTTTTGATTAGGCGAGAAAATGACTTAAGTAAATGACTAAAGCACGTCAATAGGGGGTACGAAAAAGTTCGATTTCGGGAACTTACCGGTTGAAGACCGAAGAACGAACGAAAAATGACAAAGAACGGTTGAAAATCTTCGCGAAATCACCCACGGAAACGTCTCGGAAGCGTTACGGAAGTGCCTCGGCTTGGATTTTCTTCACGGAAACAATTTTTCTCACTAATTTTAAGTGATTCTCAGATACTAGGAGGGTTGAACATTTTTGTTCTTCCCTCCTCCCCCTATTTATAGGAAAATGAGGGAGGAGCTTGCCACCCAGCTCGCCCAGGAGAGCTAGGTTGCTTCCTCCAGAAGGCACCGCCTTCTGGGGGAACTTCCTGGAAGGCCCAAGTCGGCCTGATTTCTATTTGCACCCCCTGTTTACTAAATACACCCCTGCCTTTTTTGCTGATTCTTTTTCTGTAACGTTATGAAACTTTACGAATTACGTAACGATACTTGTTTTCTTTCCGTAATGTCACGAAACCTTACGGATTATGCAATCACCCCTTCTTTGGCTTCCGAAATGTTACGGAACTTCACAGATTGTGCAACAATGCTTCCTTTTGACTTCCGGCATGTCAAGGAACTTTGCGCATTGCCTAACGATGGGTGCGAAGTACCTCGAAGTTGTCAAACGAGGGTTGCATCCCAACAACAGGATGGTCCCCAGACGAAATTAGGGTATGACAGTTGCCCCTCTTTACTTGTCTTTTATTGGAGATAAAAAGGAAGTAAATATAAGACACTAATTTCGTTCGAGCGAAACACCACTCGACCGGTCAATCTCCCTGCTAGCGGAACCTGCAAAAATTTTGAAAATGATCAGTACCGACAACCAACATCATCCCGATACTGTCGAATCCATTCCTCTTGGTTGACATGAGGCACAGAATGACCATAATTTGTCTCTGCGTGCCACCGGGCATGATCGCCTCTTTTTGGCGAAAAGGCATGGGGAATGACCATAATTTGTCTCCGCCCACCTCTCGACTCACTGTCCCTGAATGACAAAGGGCGCACAATGACCATAACTTGTCTCTGCGCGTTTATCATTCGACTCGCTGCTCCTGAATGACAAAGGGTGAAAAGTGCGGGACCAAATGGTTCCCGCATGTCATCGGGCCCGCCGCCTCTGGATGACAAATGGTGAAAAAGTGCGGGACCAAATTGTTCTCGCATGTCATCGGGCCTGCCGCCTCTAAATGACAAAAGACGCAGAATGACCATAATTTGTCTCTGCGTGCCATCGGGCACGACTGTGTCTGAATGGCGAAAAGGTGTGCAGCATAACCATAATTTGTCTCTGTCATACCCTAATTTCGTCCGGGGACCTTTGCTCGATGACGTGTGACCATTCTTTGGTCCTCGTGAGGTGCTTGGCACCCATCATTAGGCAATTTGTGAAATTTCAGGACATGCCGGAAAATATAAAAAATATTGATGCACAATCCGTAAGTTTCCGTGACACACCGGAAATCAAATGGAAGCATCGTTGCATAATTAAGTGAGGTTCCGTAACATTCCGTAAGTCAAAAAGGGGATGATTATGTAATCCGCAAGGTTCCGTAACATTACGGAAAGAAAACAAGTATCGTTACGAAATTCGTAAGTTTCCGTAACTTTACGAAAAAAAGAATCACCAAAAAAAACAGCAGAGGGGGTGTACTTAGTAAAAATGGGGGTGCAAATAGCACCCAGGCCCACTTGGGCCCTCCAGAATATTCCTCCAGAAGGCGGTTGCTTCTGGAGGAAGCAACCCTGCTCGCCTGGGCGAGCTGAGCTCGCCTGGGCGAGCTGGGCGGCAACCACCTCCCCTATTTTGCTATAAATAGGGGAGGAAGGGAAGAAGGAAGGGGTTCAGCCCTGAGGCACTTTTCTCTCTTTCGAATTTGCTTGGAAAAATTGTTTCCGTGAAGAAAATCTAAGCCGAGGCGCTTCCGAAACGTTTCCGTAACGTTTTCCGTGAGGAATTTCGCAAAGATTTCAACCGTTCTTCGACGTTCTTCATTCGTTCTTCATCGTTCTTCGATCTTCAACGGGTAAGTACCTCGAACCAAGCTTTTCGATTCATTCTATGCACCCATGGTGGTCCACATTGCATTTCGTGCATTTTTACTCTCGTTTTGTTTACTTTTTATACCCCCTCTTGACGTGCTTAAGCCGTTTTACTTAAGTCATTTCTCGCTTAACTTAAAAATAAAATAAATTTCCACCGAACGTTTGAATTATATTATCCGTTAACTTCGGTTAAAATCAATTCCGACCGTTCGGACGTGCCGTAACCACGTTGGAAATCAAAAAGAGGTAAAAAATAATATAATAATCAAAAAATATCTTTTTTAGTAAAATAAAGCGGAAAATCAATCGGACGTTTTCTCTTTGGGATTTCTCATTCTTAATCGAATTGATTAATAACTAAGGTGAAACTAAGGCTAAAATCAACTCGCCTAGTCAAGCTCGTCCACAAAAATAGGCTTTTGAAGTTTGTCATTTCAATTTCTCACTAAGTAAAATGGATCATTTTTAAGGTCCAACGCCTTAAAATGATCACCACTTAAGTAAAAAAGGCATCATTTGATAAAAAAGAACTACGTAGGTCTGATTTTCTCATCCCAAATTGAGGAATACGTAGGAGCAAAGGGAAACACCCTTGTCGACCACAAAAAGAGAAAATATAAAAAGGGTATAAAGGATATAAGAACATAAAAGGGAACATAAAAATCAAAGTCATGTTTGCACATTCGATTAAGGGCTGCCGTCCCTTGAGACGGGCGTGTGGGGTGCTAATACCTTCCCCGTGCGTAAATACAACTCCCGAACCTTTCACTAAAAAGCTCGTAGATCGCGTCTTTTCCGGTTTTTCCGACGTTTTCCTCAAATAAACGTTGGTGGCGACTCCGCGCGTATTCCTTTCGTGGAACACGCATCCCGCGAGTCACGCGTCGCCCTCCCGCCGAAGGGTAGGTTGCGACAGTTGGCGACTCCACTGGGGACTGTTTTTAGAGAGTTAGGCCATTTAATTTTGTGCAATGTTTTACCGTGACTTACCCCTTTGTTGGTTTCCTTTCATTGTGTTCTTGTGTATATAAACTCTTTGTTGCTTTTAGTGCGTTTTAAATGTATGCATGAAGTAAATATTTATTCATTTGATGCACACAAACACCAACACTATTTGCACACACTGTGAGTGAAAAAGGGCCCTATACCCGGGTTCATGGGAGCATAAGGAGTGGAGGTGAATCTGTGATCATGCTAGGTCTCCGACTTGCTTGATTACAGTGAACCCTCATCTAGAGCTTTTCTCTTTGAAAACCTATTGTTGCTAGTAGTCCCTACTGCTACAATATGTTCTTCAAAGGGGATGATACCTCTAGAAACCATCAAGAGAGATATAACTACCTTGGGGATTATTGCTAAAAGCCTAGTTAGTTCTCTCCCTCATAGGTTCCTTAAATAGGGGCACGAAGCAAACACGCTACGTGCCATTTTTCACACTGCCATGCATGAGTATCATATACCCTTTTGCTTATGTTCAGTAAATATTGTCATACTGTGTACATTCCCGCATTGTGTCTTTTGCATAGGCATTGCATATGGGTTCTGTCTTGATCCCTACTGTAAACAAACCAACGGAGGGTCCGTGTCGCCTTCTTAAAAACGTGCGTTGGGGCATTTTGCCACCCCTAGACGTCGTATCTAAGAAGGGGACAAATTCCCCGGACCCCCGCATTCCTAGATTGCATCTGTGTCATATGCATTCCATCATGCGTTCATCCATTCCACCCATGAGATATCGGAGTTTTGATTTGCACCAGCTTTTATCTCACTTTAGTAAGCATGGGAACAAATCAAACCGGCAAGAGGTTCTACCAAGTCAAGGTCAAAAGCCCAGATACCACCAGCATCAAGGAATTAGGGCGGTTGATGGAACCCCTCCAAATGCAAGCCTTCCGCAAGACTTACGGAAAGATCTTAGAGTTGACCATAGCAGAGGTGTCCATAGAAGCCATTGCATCACTTACCCAATACTACGACCAGCCTTTGAGATGCTTCACATTCGGGGACTTCCAATTAGTACCAACCATTGAAGAATTTGAGGAACTTCTAGGATGTCCTCTCGGGGGAAGAAAGCCATATCTTTCCTCCGGGTGTCTCCCCTCTTTGAGCAGAATTGCAACTGTGGTCAAGGATTCAGCAAGAGGTTTGGACCGCATAAAACAAACTCGGAACGGCATAGCGGGCCTACCACAGAAGTACCTAGAAGACAAGGCGAGGGGTATGGCCAATCAAGGAGACTGGGTCCCGTTTATGGATGTGTTAGCTTTGCTAATTTTTGGGGTCGTCCTCTTTCCAAACGTGGATGGTTTGATAGACCTAGCAGCAATCGACGCTTTCCTTGCCTACCACCATAGCAAGGAAAGTCCGGTGGTAGCTGTCTTGGCAGATCTATTTGACACATTTGACCGAAGGTGCGAGAAGAGTAGCGCACGGATCATCTGTTGCTTACCCGCCCTCTGTGTTTGGTTGGTTTCACACTTGTTCCAACAAGACACAAGACATCCATGTCCGCTCCTGAGCCATCGCTCGTGTACTGAAAAGAGGAGAATGGATTGGGACCAGCTCTTGGCCGGGATAGGAGGTAGAACAATCAGTTGGTTCCCCCGATGGAAGGAAGGAAAAGAAGGAGTCCTTTTCTCATGTGGAAGGTACCCAAACATTCCGCTGGTAGGAACGAGGGGTTGTATTAATTACAATCCCACGCTCGCTATAAGACAACTAGGGTACCCCATGAGGGGAGCACCAACGGAAGAAAGCATGTCTCCTTTCCTTGTGAGGGATCTCGGCGCACAAAGTTCCAAGACTATACAAAGAATCCATAAGGCATGGGAAACCCCGTTAAGGAAAGATCAAGAGCTTAGAGGCATTCGTAATGGCATCATTGGTGGGTACCACGAATGGCTGAAAGTTCGCATACGAGGTTTAGATTGGCTCGCCAAGTTAAAAGTCGTCAGCGAAGAGAATTTTGAAGCACCGGAAGAGGACGAAGAAGTCCAATCTCTCAAAAGCGAGTTAGGAAAGGCAAAACTCGCCAAGGAGAATTTCAAGTTGGCTGCTACACACGTTCGGAAGGAGTGTGCCGGGTTACGGGAAGAGAATACAATTACCGCAAGAGCCCTTGAACAAGAGACCAAGAGGGCTCGCAAGGAAGAGTATGGCCGGAACAAATTTCGCGGAGCTCTATGGGGTAGCAATAGTGAACTCAAGTTGCGAAGGGAAGAAAGGGACCAGTCGCGAGCACATAGCATGGTTCTGAAAGAGGAGTTGATTGCTTGTTCAAGGTCCAAAAGAAGCTTGTCTCAGCGTTTATGCGAGACAGAGACCAACATGTTAGCTATCATCGCCAAGTACGAAGAAGAGTTAGGTCTAGCCACGGCCCACGAGCATAGAATCGCGGATGAGTACGCTCAAGTATATGCGGAAAAAGAGGCTAGAGGAAGGGTGATCGACTCTTTACACCAAGAGGCAACCATGTGGATGGATCGGTTTGCTCTTACCTTGAACGGGAGTCAAGAACTTCCCCGATTGTTAGTTAAGGCCAAGGCGATGGCAGACACCTACTCCGCCCCCGAAGAGATTCATGGGCTTCTCGGCTATTGTCAGCATATGATAGACTTAATGGCCCACATAATTAGAAATCGTTAGGAAACTTGTATGGTCTCTTAGACCTTGACTAGATATGACTTCCTTTTTGAAATAAAATGAGTTGGTCCCATGTTTCTACTCCAAAAAAAACTTGTGCAAATCAAATCACTCCTACATCTCATCTCTAGCATGCATTTTCTTTCTTTACCCACTCCTCACGTTTGGTTTTTTAGGGAAAAACACCATAACTAAACGCGCCGCAAGGGATCCCTATCGCACCAGATCCAAATCTAGAACGATGGGTGATCAAGAGGAGACGCAGGAACAGATGAAAGCCGACATGTCGGCTCTGAAAGAACAAATGGCCTCCATGATGGAGGCCATGTTAGGGATGAAACAGCTCATGGAGAAGAACGCGGCCACTGCCGCCGCTGTCAGTTCGGCTGCCGAAGCAGACCCGACTCTCTTGGCAACTACGCACCATCCTCCCTCAAACATAGTAGGATGGGGAAGGGACACACTGGGGCACGATGGCAGCCCTCACCTGGGATACAACCGAGCGGCTTACCCTTATGGATTGCCGCCCAACTATTCACCACCCATCTTGCAAGAAGATGCGGGCCACATTGCTTCTCCCGTCCATGAAAAAGAGCCTCCTCAGCAGCCCGACGAAGTCCATAAAGACCCTCAAGATTATGCTCGGAGGGATGTCGAGTTTTATCCCCCGATCCCCGAAGGGCCGGCACCAGGCACGTTGCCCCAACCCAACATCGCAGCATCGCCAATAGTTTTGTCTATGGAAGGGCCGCCCCCGGCAACTGAAGAAAGGAGGAAGCTCGATCTCCTTGAGGAAAGATTGAGGGCTGTGGAAGGATTTGGGGACTATCCGTTTGCAGACATGACGGATCTTTGCTTAGTACCCGATGTTGTTATTCCCCCGAAGTTCAAAGTGCCGGACTTCGACAAGTATAAAGGGACGACTTGTCCCAAAAACCATCTCAAGATGTACTGCCGTAAGATGGGCGCTCATTCTAAAGATGAAAAGCTGTTGATACACTTCTTTCAGGATAGCTTGGCCGGAGCTGCGGTAGTGTGGTACACTAATTTGGAAGCTTCCCGTATCCGTACTTGGAAGGATCTGATTACCGCCTTCCTAAGGCAGTATCAGTACAATTCTGATATGGCTCCTGACCGTACTCAACTGCAGAATATGTTTAAGAAAGAGGGTGAAACCTTTAAAGAATATGCGCAGCGATGGAGGGATTTGGCGGCACAAGTAGCTCCTCCCATGGTTGAGAGAGAGATGATCACCATGATGGTAGACACTCTGCCAGTGTTCTACTATGAGAAGCTAGTGGGTTACATGCCGTCCAGCTTTGCGGATCTGGTGTTTGCCGGGGAAAGAATCGAGGTGGGATTGAAGAGAGGAAAGTTTGATTACGTTTCCTCCACAAACGGGAACGCCAAAAGAATCGGGGCAACAGGGGCAAAAAGGAAGGAAGGAGATGCCCATGCCGTCTCTTCAACACCCGCATGGGTCAAACCCCAGCAAACACCTCATGGTACCCATCAGTACGCGCAACATCACCCAAGCTTCTCGGCTCATGCCGGGAACGCCTCTAGTTCAACACCCGTGCAGCCTAAGGCGCCCACCCAGAGGGAAGCTCCCCAAGTTCCAACTCCGAACACGACTCGACCGGCCGGTAATTCCAACACGACAAGGAACTTCCCTCCGAGGCCATTGCCGGAATTCACCCCGCTCCCAATGACGTACGAAGATCTTCTACCATCCCTCATCGCCAATCATTTGGCCGTGGTGACTCCCGGAAGGGTCCTCGAACCCCCTTTCCCGAAGTGGTATGACCCTAATGCAACTTGCAAGTACCATGGGGGTGTCCCGGGGCATTCCGTCGAAAAATGCTTGGCCCTCAAGTACAAGGTCCAACATTTAATGGATGCTGGATGACTGACTTTCCAAGAGGATCGGCCCAATATGAGAACCAACCCGCTCGCCAATCATGGAGGGGGAGCAGTTAATGCAGTTGAATCCGATAGGCCGCACAGGTCTAAACCTTTAAGGGATGTGGCAACCCCTAGGAGGTTTATCTTTGAGGCCCTACAAAAGGGAGGTGTGATTCCCCATAGTGGGTGTAAGGAGGATTCCTGTCTGCTACATTCCGGCGAGATGCATGACATGGAGACGTGTTTGGAAGTAGAGGAATTGTTACAGCGGATGATAGATCAAGGTCGACTGGAAGTCGGCATTGAAGGAAAAGAAGAGCAGCACATATGCATGCAATCTACGGAGGGGAGCGGTGTTGCGAAGCCCAAACCCTTGGTGGTATACTTCACTAAAAGTGCAGCCTCGCAAAAGCCCGGGCACCCCTTAATGGCCAAACCTGTTCCTTTCCCGTATCAAAATAGTCACGCGGTCCCGTGGAGATATACACCTCCGGGGAAGAAAGAAGAAGAAGTTACTGACGTCAGCTCGCTGTCGGCTAAGGTAACAAATATCACGGGACTGAGTGGTGTGACCCGTAGTGGTCGTGTGTTCGCGCCTCCGGACCTACCGGTCCAACCCGCCGACGTCAAGGGAAAAGGAAAAGTGGTGGAGGAACAAGATGGCGAAGCACCCCACGCTTCGAATAAAGATATTCCAGCAAAGGGGCCCCCGGAGAAAAAGGATGGTAGAAAGGAGGTGTCGCTAGAGGAAGCCAGCGAGTTCCTTTGGATAATTCAGCAGAGCAAATTCAAGGTTATCGAACAGCTCAACAAAACCTCGGCTAGGGTCTCGCTGTTGGAGTTACTTATGAGCTCCGAGCCTCATCGGGCTCTGCTAGTAAAAGTGCTGAACGAGGCTCACGTGGCCCAAGATATTTCGGTAGAAGGTTTCGGAGGGCTGGTCAACAATATCACTGCCAACAACTATCTTGCCTTCGCCGAAGAAGAAATCCCCGCCGAGGGGAGAGGGCATAACAAGGCTTTACACGTATCAGTCAAGTGTATGGACCATATCGTGGCCAAGGTACTCATCGATAATGGTTCCAGTTTAAACGTGATGCCTAAGAGCACTTTGGACAAGTTACCATTCAATGCTTCCCATTTAAAACCAAGTTCAATGGTGGTTCGGGCCTTCGACGGCACTCGCCGAGAGGTTAGGGGAGAGATCGATCTCCCAGTACAAATAGGCCCTCACACCTGTCAAGTCACCTTCCAAATAATGGATATTAACCCCCCCTACAGCTGCCTGTTGGGGCGCCCTTGGATCCACTCAGTGGGAGTTGTGCCTTCTACACTCCACCAAAAGCTGAAATTCGTAGTGGAGGGGCACTTGGTCATCGTGTCAGGCGAGGAAGATATCTTGGTAAGCTGCCCATCCTCCATGCCTTATGTGGAAGCCGCAGAAGAATCGTTAGAAACCGCTTTCCAATCTTTTGAGGTGGTCAGCATTTCCTCCGTGGACTCCCTCTTTGGGCAACCTTGTCTGTCCGAGGCGGCGGTAATGATGGCCCGAGTTATGTTGGGGAACGGTTATGAACCCGGGATGGGTTTAGGCAAAGACAATGGCGGCATAACTAGCATGATAAAAACCCAAGGAAATCGTGGGAAGTATGGTTTAGGCTATAAGCCCACTCAGGCGGACATGAAAAGAAGCATCGCGGGAAGGAAGAACAGTGGTCAGAGCTCGCGTTGGAGACAAGAAAGTGAAGGAAGCCCGCCCTGCCACATAAGTAGAAGCTTTATAAGTGCGGGTCTGGGAGACGAAGGTCAAGTGTTCGCGATATGTGAAGATGATGTTCCAAGTACTTCGGATTTGGTCCGACCATGCCCTCCTGATTTCCAGCTGGGAAATTGGCGAGTGGAGGAACGCCCCGGCATTTACGCAACAAGCATAATGTAAACCTTTACGGTTTTAAAAGCTCTATAGTTGGGCCTGGGCTTTAGAGTTTTCATTTTGTTAAGGCTTTGTGTCTTTTGTTTTTGAATTTATAATACAAGGATCTTTCTTCATCTGTTCCTGGTCTCTACCCATTCTCATTCATTTGCATGTTTACTCCTTTTTCTAAAACGGCAGATTCGATGACGAGTCCCCCGAAGGTACTAATACCTGGGACCCGTCTATCAACTTCGAGCAAGAAATGAACCAAACGGAAGATGAAGGAGATGAGGATGTGGGACTTCCTTCGGAACTAGAAAGAATGGTCGCCCATGAGGACCAAGAAATGGGGCCTCATCAAGAAGAAACAGAGCTAGTAGACTTAGGAATTGGCAGTGGAAAGAGGGAAGTAAAGATAGGTACAGGCATTACCGCGCCTATCCGTGAAGAATTAATAATCCTGCTAAAAGACTACCAAGACATCTTTGCTTGGTCATACCAAGATATGCCCGGTTTGAGTTCTGACATTGTGCAGCACCGATTGCCTCTAAATCCCGGGTGTCCCCCAGTAAAACAGAAATTGAGGAGGATGAAGCCCGAAACGTCCTTGAAGATAAAAGAAGAAGTGAAGAAGCAGTTTGACGCTGGATTTCTGGCCGTCGCTCGGTATCCAGAATGGGTTGCCAACATCGTACCAGTTCCTAAAAAAGGTGGGAAAGTACGAATGTGTGTAGATTACCGGGACCTGAATCGGGCCAGTCCCAAGGACAATTTTCCGTTACCACACATCGATATCCTCGTAGATAACACGGCCAATTTCGCTTTATTTTCCTTCATGGATGGTTTCTCTGGTTACAATCAGATAAAGATGGCGCCCGAGGATATGGAAAAGACTACTTTCGTCACCCTGTGGGGAACGTTCTGTTACAAGGTGATGTCCTTTGGACTCAAGAATGCCGGGGCAACTTATCAACGGGCCATGGTAGCTTTGTTCCATGATATGATGCATCAAGAGATCGAGGTCTACGTGGACGACATAATTGCTAAATCTAAATCTGAGGAAGAACACCTTGTCAACCTGCGGAAATTGTTCGAAAGGCTTAAGAAATATCAATTAAGGTTGAACCCCGCTAAGTGTACCTTTGGGGTCAAATCAGGGAAATTGCTTGGTTTCGTTGTAAGCCAGAAAGGGATAGAGGTAGACCCCGAAAAAGTGAAGGCTATCCTTGAGATGCCAGAACCCCGTACAGAGAGGCAAGTCCGAGGTTTCCTGGGGCGCTTGAATTATATTGCCAGATTCATATCGCAGCTCACCGCCATTTGTGAGCCGTTGTTTAAACTCTTGCGTAAAAACCAAACTGATCGGTGGAATGAGGATTGCCAAGAGGCTTTTGGAAGGATCAAAAAGTGCCTAATGAATCCTCCCGTGCTTATGCCACCAGTACCTGGAAGGCCTCTCATTTTGTACATGACAATCTTGGACGAGTCAATGGGGTGTATGCTGGGGCAACATGACGAATCTGGGAAGAAAGAGCGCGCTGTTTACTACCTAAGTAAGAAGTTCACGACCTGTGAGATGAATTACTCCTTGCTCGAAAGAACGTGTTGTGCTTTAGTATGGGCATCCCATCGCTTAAGGCAGTACATGCTGAGCCATACTACCTGGTTGATATCCAAAATGGACCCAGTTAAGTACATCTTTGAAAAGCCAGCTCTCACAGGACGAATCGCCCGGTGGCAAGTCTTGCTATCTGAGTTTGATATAGTCTACGTCACCCAAAAGGCGATAAAAGGAAGCGCTTTGGCAGATTATTTGGCTCAACAGCCTCTTAACGACTACCAGCCCATGCATCCGGAATTCCCGGATGAGGACATCATGGCCTTGTTCGAGGAAAAGTTGGACGAAGATCGGGACAAATGGACTGTATGGTTTGACGGAGCGTCAAACATTCTAGGTCATGGCGTTGGGGCAGTGTTGATCTCTCCGGACAATCAATGTGTACCTTTCACAGCCAGGCTAGGATTCGACTGCACCAACAACATGGCCGAATATGAAGCATGTGCCCTAGCCGTCCAGGCAGCAATTGACTCCGATGTCAAACTACTCAAGGTGTACGGCGACTCAGCGTTGGTAATCCATCAGCTGAGAGGAGAATGGGAAACTAGAGATCCCAAGCTGATACCCTACAAAGCCTACATCAAGGAGTTGGCTGAGACTTTCGATGAGATCTCCTTCCATCATGTTCCCCGCGAGGAAAATCAAATGGCGGATGTACTTGCTACATTGGCATCTATGTTCCAGCTAACACCGCACGGGGACCTACCCTACATTGAATTTCAGTGTCGTGGCAAACCCGCACATTGTTGCCAAGTGGAAGAAGAACGGGACGGAAAGCCCTGGTATTACGACATCAAGCGATATGTCGAAAGCAAAGAATACCCGCCAGAGATTGCCGACAACGATAAAAGGACATTGAGGAGGTTGGCAGCCAGTTTCTTCATGAGCGGAGGCACACTGTATAAGAGAAATCACGACATGACACTCCTGCGATGTGTGGATGCCAAGGAGGCAAATCACATGATCGAGGAAGTCCATGAGGGCTCGTTTGGAACACACGCCAACGGGCATGCTATGGCCAGGAAGATCTTAAGAGCAGGTTATTACTGGCTTACCATGGAAAGTGATTGTTGTGTCCATGTGAGGAAGTGCCACAAATGTCAAGCATTCGCGGATAACGTCAATGCCCCACCGCATCCCCTGAATGTCATGTCCGCCCCTTGGCCTTTCTCCATGTGGGGAATAGATGTCATCGGGGCCATTGAGCCCAAGGCCTCGAATGGTCATCGCTTCATCCTCGTAGCGATAGATTATTTCACCAAGTGGGTCGAGGCGGCTTCATATACCAATGTCACGAGGAATGTGGTGGTCAGGTTCATTAAGAAAGAGATCATCTGCCGATATGGTTTGCCAAGGAAGATTATCACGGACAACGGCACCAACCTGAATAATAAGATGATGGCAGAAATGTGCGAGGAGTTTAAAATCCAGCATCACAATTCCACACCCTACCGGCCAAAGATGAATGGAGCCGTGGAAGCAGCCAATAAGAATATCAAAAAGATTATCCAAAAGATGACCGTGTCATACAAGGATTGGCACGAGATGCTCCCATTCGCGTTACACGGTTACCGGACTTCAGTACGAACGTCAACTGGGGCAACGCCGTTCTCATTGGTATATGGGATGGAGGCGGTATTACCATTTGAGGTAGAAGTCCCGTCATTAAGGATCTTGGCAGAATCCGGATTAAAGGAATCAGAGTGGGCTCAAACACGCTACGATCAGCTCAACCTCATTGAGGGTAAGCGCTTAACGGCCATGAGTCATGGGCGCTTGTACCAGCAAAGAATGAAGAGTGCATTCGACAAGAAAGTACGCTTACGCAAGTTCCATGAGGGAGACCTTGTGCTAAAGAAAATGTCCCATGCTGTCAAGGACCATCGAGGGAAATGGGCCCCGAACTACGAAGGGCCTTTTGTTGTGAAGAGGGCTTTTTCCGGAGGAGCCCTGGTGCTTACCAACATGGATGGCGAAGAGCTACCTTCACCCGTGAACTCTGATGTCGTCAAACGATATTATGCTTAGAAGCTGGGGCAATTAAGGATGTCGCTGCATGTTCTTTATCTTTATGCGTTTTCTGGATTTCCCCCAGGGATTTCCTGTCTGTTGTATCTCTCGTTACAATCTTTCAAAGAAATGAACGTGGATTTGAGGCTTTTAGTCCTCACGTTAGTTTCACACCTTGCGTTAATTTGTGATCGCTTGAGCCCTTCCGCTCAGTTCATGGGATCCCCCAAGCGCTTAATTAGAATTGAACCTGAACCAACTTTCCCTAAATTTTCTGCGTTTGAAAACATTCATGCATACGCATACGCATACGCATGTATATTGTTGTGGTAAAACAGGGGCAGGATCACCTTGGGCTACCTTCTGGAGTGAAGACAAAACATGAATGGCAGAAACCAGTCAAGGTAGGGTAATGATGCGGCCAAGATTGGCCATACCTGGTTGTTTATTACTTACAGGTACTTAAGGATGAACGCAAGCGGGGATGGGGTCACGACCGACCGATCGTTGCCCTTCTCTGTGCGAAACAAGCAGGGAATGTCGCTGCAAGGCAGCCCCGTATCCTTTCTATTTGGCAGCTTTCTTTTATTATTTGTTTGTTTTAAAAAGGAAAAGGGTAATAATAAAATAAGTAATCAACGCCTAATTCTAACCTAAGTAAGTTCAAGTTAGGCAAAATGCTAATCCATGAGAAGGGAGGGGACATGGTTAATGTTCCCCTCAAAAAAAAAAAAAAAAAAAAAAGTGCAGGTTAGCTCGCCTGGGCGAGCTGGGCTCGCCTGGGCGAGCCACCCCTGCACCAAATTATAAAAATGACGAAAGGGGGGGCGTTTTTACGTTCAAAAACTTCTTTTCCCCCCTTTCAAAAGCCATACCCACGGGATTGATGAATTTGCAGCCCTAGGGTCATCCTTTTTCGCATTTTTTGATTCCGTTTTGCGCTTTTGTTCATCACCAACAAGTAAGTATTCCATCCCTAAGCTTTCTAGCTTTTCATTGGTGTATTTTGATCTCCTTTTTGTGCTCTAAATTGTGGGAGTGTGTTCAAATATGGGGCAATTTTGATTTGTTTTCTTGCTTGATTAGGTTGAATTAGGGGTTTGTATGAGATGGCCCTAGGCCTATAATGCATTTTGAAGTAATGGGGCATGCCACATTGTCCCCGTTCTCTTACTATTGACGCCTAAACGCGCGCCCACCAAGTGTTCGGTGAAATGCCTCAATGGCATTAGCGCGTGATTTTTGTAGGGAAACAACCCATGGGGCAATTTGGTTTGCACATATTTTTGGGACATGCATTCATTTTCGAAAGAGCTAGAGTAATTGCCCCGCATATGTCCTAGGCCTAGGAACCAAAGTTTTTATGCAAAAGTACACAAAAGGAGGTGCATATTGGGTAAAGTTACCCTTTTTGGCCAACAAACAGCTATGGGCCACACTATAATATTTTCCCTACGCCTAGATGTTTAGGAATTGTGCTCGTCATGAATGCGTAGGTTTAGAATAGGTAGCAAGATACCTTTGGCAATTTGCACTTTGGATATGAATAGCGAAATACTTGAATGTATGTATATATAATTTTTGGTAGTCAAAATGTCTCACAAAAAATATATATAAATATGTTGAATGTTATGTGAAAAAAAACATATTCCAAAAAAATATATATATAATTTGAATACAATTTTAGTCAGCAAAGGAAAATATGCTTGAATTTGCATGCGCCTTTAGGTAGCAAAAACTTGAAAAAAAGGCATGAAATGTAGCACCTTATTGTGTAGATAGTCAAGATTCATCATGAAGTTTGTGTATGTATAGGTATTAGAAATACCAAGATGTGCACATGTGCAATTTTTGGTACCCCAAAATGCTTGGAGTATGCATGCGTGTGAATTTAGCCAAGGAGATGTGTGTGATGTAAGTAACAAATACACCTTGGAAGTACGTGTAAATAATCTAGGTAACAAAGCTGCCTTGATTGTATATGGGTGCATTTTTTTTCGGTTAATAGAATGTCTTGGGCAAGAGAACGATTGTAGGGAAATATGCGCATAAGCTTGCTCTAAATTTACATTGATGTTTGTATTTGTGGGAGGAGGTTATATGCCATTTTTGTTTTAAGAGTAATGTTCCACTGGTAAAACTAACTTTCCAAATGTTTGCCTTCGCAGGAATGGCCCCGAGGAAGCTTGCCTCAAAGAGGTCCAGGAAGGACAAGGCGGCCGAAGGAACTAGTTCCGCTCCGGAGTACGACAGTCACCGCTTTAGGAGCGCTGTACACCAGCAGCGCTTCGAAGCCATTAAGGGATGGTCGTTTCTCCGGGAGCGACGCGTCCAGCTCAGGGACGACGAGTATACTGATTTTCAGGAGGAAATAGGGCGCCGGCAATGGGCACCACTGGTTACTCCTATGGCCAAGTTTGATCCAGAAATAGTCCTTGAATTTTATGCCAATGCTTGGCCAACAGAGGAGGGCGTGCGTGATATGAGATCCTGGGTTAGGGGTCAGTGGATCCCGTTCGATGCCGACGCTATTAGCCAGCTCCTGGGATATCCGATGGTGTTGGAAGAGGGCCAGGAATGCGAGTATGGCCAGAGGAGGAACCGGTCTGATGGGTTCGATGAGGAGGCCATCGCCCAGCTGCTATGTATACCGGGGCAGGATTTTGCCCGGACTGCTGCAGGGAGGCGAGTGCGAATCATGCGCACCAGTATGACCACCCTGACCCAGATATGGATGACGTTGCTCCTCAGCAACATCCTGCCCATCGATCATAATTCCGACCTCCCCATGCCTAAGTGCCAGCTGGTGTACGCCATCCTGACACGGATGAGCATCCATGTGGCTCAGTTGATCGCTGATGCCATCTATATTTTTGCAGGTATGGCGCCCACTAGGCACCCTTTGGACCCAGATAAGTCCAACAGGGCCCTGGGATTCCCCGCACTGATCACAGGACTCTGCCAGTCGTTCGGAGTCCCCGTTGCACCTACCAAGGTGATTCGGCCGCCCATCACCCGGGCTTTTATTGAGAAGTACTGTACCCAGAGACAGGCTCAGGGTGATGCCCCACAGGCCGCAGGCGCGCCACCACCACCTCATCAGGCTGGCCAGGTTGGGGCATTTGACATAGAGCAGTATTTACGGCATTTGGTTCGCCAGCAGGCGGCCAACCACCGAGCACATGTACGGACCCATGACTGTCTGTACCAGATGAGCCTTAGCATGCAGAGCCAGGGCTTCGCTTCTTTTTCATGCCCTACTCCAGACCAGTTCAGGGCAGAGGTAGCATGGCCCGGAGATTGGCCCGAGGCCCAAGCAGGAGAGGCACCCCCAGAAGCTCCCGGCGATGGAGAAGAAGCCCACGAGGATGAAGAGATGGCCGATTTGCTTGACTTCTTGGGAGGGAGTGGAGATACGTGACTGGGAGATCCCCAGATTCATGTTTTCTTTCATATTTCTTTTGTCATTTTTATCCTATGTTATTGTTTTGACTTGAGAGACTAACGTTTGTTTTTGTTGTTTCGATTGTCATTTGTACAGCGCATACATTTTTGTTTAGATTGGTGCGTTAGTATTTATATATCATTACTATCGATGATGTTTGAAATTCTGGAACCGTGTAGAGTTCTTCGTTTAGGAACATCGTCCAAAAGTATATATGTAAAATAAACAAAAAAAATCATGATAAAAATAAAAATAGAAAAGGAAAGAAAATGAAATAGAAAAGAAAAGAAAGTGAAAAGAAAAAGAGAGCAAAGAAGAAAAAAAAGGCAAGTAAGGAAAAAGGTGGAAAAAAAAAAAAAGAAAATAAGTTGTCTAGCTAAAAAACGACATGCTTTTGAAAAGAGACGATTTCCAACTTTTCTTTGAAAAAATTCATTGATCATAATCAATTTTTGGAAAATGTGTCTACACCTGAAGGGTGAATGCTGTGAAATTTCCCCGGACGCCCGAAATGGACTCGGATGAATGCACAAATTGATAAAAGAACATATTTTGGAAACATTGGGTTGATTAAAATAGAGGAAATGAATCCTGAGCCCTAGCATCACATGACCATAAAAATTTGACACTTGAGTGTCCGCATAGGTGCATGCATGACCAGTTTTGCATAAAATTTCCAAATCATCATTTTTGCGTTTGTGTCATGGAAATAATGTAAGGCAACCCTTTTATCCTTGAGCCAAACCAAACCCCGACATGTATCATGTCTAGCCATTCTACAAACCTTGAGCCAAAATCCTGACTCACCATAATCCTTACCCTCGGAAGCAAAAAGAAAGAGAAGGAAAATTTCCAATCAAAGAGAAAGCAAAAAAAGAAAAGAAAGAAAATTCCCAATCAAAGAGTGGGAGAAAGCAAAAAGAAAAGAAAGAAAATTCCCAATCAAAGAATGGGAGAAAGAAAAAAAAAGGAGAAAAGAAGGAAAGAAAGCTCCTGATCAAGGATCGAAAGAAAACAGAAGAAATGTGCAGAGAGGTCTTTGGACCGGACAATATCTGAACAAAATAGAATTGTCACCAAATGAACAAAAGAGGAAGGAAAGGAAACCACGACCTAAAATGGTCTTCTCCCTTTAATTACCAACCAAAATCCCGTGCGCTAGCGATCCTTTTTTCTCGCCCCGCACTAAACAAAAAAACAGAAAAAGAAAAAGCCAGGAAAATCAAAAGCCAAAAACACACAAAAGCCGAAAGAAGAAACCACCAAAAGACCCCATTCCCAAGGGAAGCCCTATTGATCCATGATCACGCATGTAATTTTTGGTTTGATAGGAAATAATTTGCAAAGTCAAGTCATGACATATCTATGGTTCGGAATTAGGATGAAACACTTACCTGTGCGAGATTGATACACTTTGAGTGGATTTCTTCTATTTTTGTCGAACCCAGTGTTTCCTCTAAATGGTCATTTAGAAACGAAATGCTAACATCCAAAATCTCATTTATGGTTATGGGAGATTTCATCAGCGGACTCTCCTTCCCCGGTAGACGCATTGTTTTTCACTCAAAAAAGCATATGCTGCTCTAAATCAGTTGGAATATTTGTCTCCTTGCTAAAGCATGTTTGCATTTTAGTGGGAAAACACCGAGACTTTTTCAAGTCTCACAAGTTATCCAGAACTACATAGGTCTGAGTTCCTCATTGGAGGATACGTAGGAGCAAGAGCCTCGCTTTTGTCGACCACACCGCCTTTTGATGCCATAACTCAAGAGCTGGTAGCCCGCGGAGACACCTTACGGTTATCCGCACCTCGTCATTCAGTGACCCCAAGTGTGATTGATGAGCAGAGGCCAATGTGGTCATCTGGCCTTTTCCGGAGATGTCAGCATTTTCCGATGGAGACTTTTCAAGTCTCACAAGTTATCAAGAACTACGTAGGTCTGAATTCCTCATTGGAGGATACGTAGGAGCAAGAGCCTTGCTTTTGTCGGCCGCCCCATAATCTTTGTCATACTGACCCTGAGGTCATGTGACATGCACCCTTGTATCATCCAGAGGCGGCGGGCCCGATGATACGCGGAGATACCTTATGGTTATTCGCACCCTTTTGTCATCCAGAGGCGGCGGGCCCGATGACAAGCAGAGACCAAGTTTGGTCATTATGCACCCTTGTATCATCCAGAGGCGGCGGGCCCGATGATACGCGGAGATACCTTATGGGTTATTCGCACCCTTTTGTCATCCAGAGGCGGCGGGCCCGATGACAAGCAGAGACCAAGTTTGGTCATTCTGCACCCTTGTATCATCCAGAGCGGCGGGCCCGATGATACGCGGAGATACCTTATGGTTATTCGCACCCTTTGTCATCCAGAGCGGCGGGCCCGATGACAAGCAGAGACCAAGTTTGGTCATTCTGCACCCTGTATCATCCAGAGGCGGCGGGCCCGATGATACGCGGAGATACCAGTTTGGTCATTCTGCACCCTTGTGTCATCCAGAGGCGGCGGGCCCGATGACAAGCAGAGACCAAGTTTGGTCATTCTGCACCCTTGTATCATCCAGAGGCGGCGGGCCCGATGATACGCGGAGATACCTTATGGTTATTCGCACCCTTTTGTCATCCAGAGGCGGCGGGCCCGATGACAAGCAGAGACCAAGTTTGGTCATTCTGCACCCTTGTATCATCCAGAGGCGGCGGGCCCGATGATACGCGGAGACACCTTACGGTTATTCGCACCCTTTTGTCATCCAGAGGCGGCGGGCCCGATGACAAGCAGAGACCAAGTTTGGTCATTCTGCACCCTTGTATCATCCAGAGGCGGCGGGCCCGATGATACGCGGAAATACCCGAGTGGTTATCCGTATAAACATTCTTTTGCTATCTGTAAGACAGAACGCTTGATAGCATGCAGAGGCTGACATAGTCTTCTACACCTTTTGTTCCTCCGGGAACAACAAGTCATTTACATGTGGAAATTTCATGGTCGCCCGCGACTCTCGAGGAGCGAAATTAGTGTCATACACTGATTTTCGGGGACCTTTGCTTGATGACATGCGACCATTCTTTGGTCCTTGTGAGGTGCTTGGCATCCATCATTAGGCAATTTGTGAAATTCTAGGAGCGACAAGTCATGGTCACCCGCGACTCTCGTCAACCGAGAGGAACGAAATTAGTGTCATGCACCGATTTTCGGGGACCTTTGCTTGATGACAAGCGACCATTCTTTGGTCCTTGTGAGGTGCTTGGCACCCATCATTAGGCAATTTGTGAAATTTTGGGAACAACAAGTCATTTGCATGTGGAGATTTTATGGTCACCTGCGACTCTCGTCAAATCGGGAGGGACGAAATTAGTGTCTTATCTTTACTTTCCTTTTATCTCCAATAAAAGACAAGTAAAGAGGGGCAACTGTCATACCCTAATTTCGTCCGGGGACCTTTGCTCGATGACGTGTGACCATTCTTTGGTCCTCGTGAGGTGCTTGGCACCCATCATTAGGCAATTTGTGAAATTTCAGGACATGCCGGAAAATATAAAAAATATTGATGCACAATCCGTAAGTTTCCGTGACACACCGGAAATCAAATGGAAGCATCGTTGCATAATTAAGTGAGGTTCCGTAACATTCCGTAAGTCAAAAAGGGGATGATTATGTAATCCGCAAGGTTCCGTAACATTACGGAAAGAAAACAAGTATCGTTACGAAATTCGTAAGTTTCCGTAACTTTACGAAAAAAAGAATCACCAAAAAAAACAGCAGAGGGGGTGTACTTAGTAAAAATGGGGGTGCAAATAGCACCCAGGCCCACTTGGGCCCTCCAGAATATTCCTCCAGAAGGCGGTTGCTTCTGGAGGAAGCAACCCTGCTCGCCTGGGCGAGCTGAGCTCGCCTGGGCGAGCTGGGCGGCAACCACCTCCCCTATTTTGCTATAAATAGGGGAGGAAGGGAAGAAGGAAGGGGTTCAGCCCTGAGGCACTTTTCTCTCTTTCGAATTTGCTTGGAAAAATTGTTTCCGTGAAGAAAATCTAAGCCGAGGCGCTTCCGAAACGTTTCCGTAACGTTTTCCGTGAGGAATTTCGCAAAGATTTCAACCGTTCTTCGACGTTCTTCATTCGTTCTTCATCGTTCTTCGATCTTCAACGGGTAAGTACCTCGAACCAAGCTTTTCGATTCATTCTATGCACCCATGGTGGTCCACATTGCGTTTCGTGCATTTTTACTCTCGTTTTGTTTACTTTTTATACCCCCTCTTGACGTGCTTAAGCCGTTTTACTTAAGTCATTTCTCGCTTAACTTAAAAATAAAATAAATTTCCACCGAACGTTTGAATTATATTATCCGTTAACTTCGGTTAAAATCAATTCCGACCGTTCGGACGTGCCGTAACCACGTTGGAAATCAAAAAGAGGTAAAAAATAATATAATAATCAAAAAATATCTTTTTTAGTAAAATAAAGCGGAAAATCAATCGGACGTTTTCTCTTTGGGATTTCTCATTCTTAATCGAATTGATTAATAACTAAGGTGAAACTAAGGCTAAAATCAACTCGCCTAGTCAAGCTCGTCCACAAAAATAGGCTTTTGAAGTTTGTCATTTCAATTTCTCACTAAGTAAAATGGATCATTTTTAAGGTCCAACGCCTTAAAATGATCACCACTTAAGTAAAAAAGGCATCATTTGATAAAAAAGAACTACGTAGGTCTGATTTTCTCATCCCAAATTGAGGAATACGTAGGAGCAAAGGGAAACACCCTTGTCGACCACAAAAAAGAAAAATATAAAAAAGGGGTATAAAGGATATAAGAACATAAAAGGGAACATAAAAATCAAAGTCATGTTTGCACATTCGATTAAGGGCTGCCGTCCCTTGAGACGGGCGTGTGGGGTGCTAATACCTTCCCCGTGCGTAAATACAACTCCCGAACCTTTCACTAAAAAGCTCGTAGATCGCGTCTTTTCCGGTTTTTCCGACGTTTTCCTCAAATAAACGTTGGTGGCGACTCCGCGCGTATTCCTTTCGTGGAACACGCATCCCGCGAGTCACGCGTCGCCCTCCCGCCGAAGGGTAGGTTGCGACAGTCTCTGCATGCCATCGGGCCCGCCGCCACTAGATGACAAAAGGTGAAAAGTGCGGGACCAAATGGTTCCCGCAAGTCATCGGGCCCGCCGCCTCTAAATGAAAAAAGGTGAAAAATGCGGGACCAAATGGTTCTCGCATGTCATCGAGCCCGCCGCCTCTGGATGACAAAAGGTGAAAAAGTGCGAGACCAAATGGTTCCCGCATGTCATCGGGCTCGCCGCCTCTGGATGACAAAAGACGTAGAATGACCATAATTTGTCTCTGCGTGCCATCGGACACGACTGTGTCTGAATGGCGAAAAGGTGTGTGGAATGACCATAATTTGTCTCCGCATGTCATTGGGTCCGCCGCCTCTGGATGACAAAAGACGCAGAATGACCATAATTTGTCTCTGTGTGCCATCAGACACGACTGCGTCTGAATGGCGAAAAGGTGTGCGGAATGACCATAATTTGTCTCCGCGTGCCATCAGACACGACTGTGTCTGAATGGCGAAATTGTGTGCGGAATGACCATAATTTGTCTCCGCATGTCATCGCGCCCGCCGCCTCTGGATGACAAAAGACGCAGAATGACCATAATTTGTCTCCGCATGTCATCGTGGTCACATTACCACTTACCTCGATTCATCTCTGTCTTGGATTTGGCGCGGTATTTGACTATTGCTTAAAACGATCCTGTCCTTGTCACAAGATAACAAATATGCATGCATATGCGTATGCATGAGCATTTTCAAATGCAATAATTATTTAGCAAAAGCTTGTCGGGTTCAGTTTCAATTAAGCGCTTGAGGCATCCCCAAGGACTGAGTGAAAAGGCTCGGGTCATTAAAGACTACGCATCTTTTAAGGCACAAAGCGAGGATCAGAACAATGAAACCTCAAGCCTACGTTCTTTAAAAAACTGCTGTCGTAACCTACCCTTCGGCACGAGGGCGACGCGTGACTCGCGGGTGCTTCTTCCAAGAAAGGAATACGTGCGGAGTCGCCACCAACGTTGATTTGAGGAAAATGTCGCAAAAACCAGAAAAGACGTGGGCTACGAACCTTAAGTGAAAGGTTCGAGAGTTGTATTTACGCACGGGGAAGGTATTAGCACCCCACACGTCCATCGCAAGAGACGGTAGCCTTTAATCAAATGTGCAAATATGACTTCAATTTATGTTATTTTCCCTTTTTTAGTTCTTATGCCTTTTTATATTTTTATCTTTTTGTGGTCGACAAGGGTGTTTCCCTTGCTCCTACGTATTCCTCAATTGTGATAAGGAAATCCAACCTACGTAGTTCTTTGAGAATTAAGCGTTGGTTAAGTTGTTCTTATCCTTTTTTGCAAGATATATTTTGATTGAAAGGTCATTTAAGGCGTTGAACCATTAAACAATCTTTCGGTTCTTTTTGAAAGGAGAGAAAACATTAAGGCATTGGACCATTAATGATCTCTTATTTATCTTTGAAAGAGGTAATAAAGCTACGTGTTGTTTTTAGGCCTTTTTTAGAAATCTACGTTTAACCAATAAAAGCGGAAAGACCATTTTAAGGCGTTGGACCTTAAAAATGGCTTTTTTAGGTGATGACAAAAGCTTGATTTATGAATTGATTTTATCCTTAGTTTCACTTTGGTTATTAGTCAATTCGATTAAGAAAGAAAAATCGCAAAGAAAAAACGTCCGATTGATTTTTTTTTATTAATTTACTAAAAGATATTTTTTGATTATTATATTATTATTTTGCCTCTTTTTGGTTTTAAACGTGGTTACGGCATGACCGAACGGTCGGATTTCATTTTAACAGAAATTAAAAGATGTCGCAATACGAATGATCGGTGGGAATCTATTTTATTTTTTATTAGACGAGAAAATGACTTAAATAAATGACTAAAGCACGTCAAAAGGGGGTACGAAAAGTAAATGACATAAAAATAAAATCACGCGAAACAAATGAGGACCACTAAGGGTACATAGAATGAATTGAAAAGTTCGATTTCGGGAACTTACCGGTTGAAGACCGAAGAACAATGAAGAACGAACGAAGAACGACGAAGAACGGTTGAAAATCTTCGCAAAATCACCCACGAAAACGTCTCGAAAGCGTTACGGAAGCGCCTCGACGTGGATTTTCTTCACGGAAACAATTTTTCTCACTATTTTTAAGTGATTCTCAGATACAAGGAGGGTTGAACATTTTTGTTCTTCCCTCCTCCCCCTATTTATAGGAAAATGAGGGAGGAGCTTGCCACCCAGCTCGCCCAGGAGAGCTAGGTTGCTTCCTCCAAAAGGCACCGCCTTCTGGAGAACTTCCTGGAAGGCCCAAGTGGGCCTGGTTGTTATTTGCACCCCCTATTTACTAAATACACCCCCTGCCTTTTTTGCTGATTCTTTTTCTGTAACGTTACGGAACTTTACGAATTACGTAACGATACTTGTATTTCTTTCCGTAATGTCACGAAATCTTACGGATTACGTTATCATCCCTTCTTTGGCTTCCAGAATGTTACAGAACTTTATGGATTGTGCATTAGCAGTTCCTTTTGACTTCCGACACGTCACGAAACTTCATGGATTGTGCAATAATGCTTTCTTTTGACTTTCGGCATGTCACCGAACTTCACGGATCGCCTAATGATGGGTGCCGAGTACCTCGAAGTGGTCAAACGAGGGTCGCATCCCAACAAACAGATGGTCCCCAGACAAAATTAGGGTATGACAGTTGCCCCTCTTTACTTTTCTTTTATTGGAGATAAAAGGGAAGTAAAGATAAGACACTAATTTCGTTTTAGCGAAACACCATTTGGCCGGTGAATCTCCCCGCCAGCGGAACCTGCAAGAATTTTGAAAATGATTAGTACCGACGACCAACATCATCCTAATACTGTCGAGTTCATTCCTTTTGGTTGACACAAGGCACAGAATGACCATAATTTGTCTCTACGTGCCCTCGGGCACAATCGAGCCTGGGTGGCAAGGCGGAGAATGACCATAATTTGTCTCTGCGTGCCACCGGGCACTATCGCCTCTGGATGGCGAAAAGGTGTGGGGAATGACCATAATTTGTCTTCGCCCACCTCTCGACTCACTGTCCCTAAATGACAAAGGGCGCAGAATGATTATAATTTGTCTCTGCGCGTTTATCACTCGACTTGTGAAATCTGAATGACAAAGGGCACAAAATGACCATAATTTGTCTCTGCGCGTTTATCACTCGACTCTCTGCTCCTGAATGACAAAGGGCGCAGAATGACCATAATTTGTCTCTGCGCGTTTATCATTCATCGAGTTTTACAGATAGCAAAAGCGTGCGGATGACCATAATATGTCTCCACATGTCATCGGGCCCGCCGCTTCTGGATGACAAAGGTAAAAAAGTTTGGGACCAAATGGTTCCCCGCATGTCATTGGGCCCACCGCCTCTGGATGACAAAAGGTGAAAAAGTGCAGGACCAAATGGTTTCCCGCATGTCATCGGGCCCGTCGCCTTTGGATGACAAAAGATGAAAAAGTGCGGGACCAAATGGTTTCCCGCATGTCATCGGGCCCGCCGCCTCTGGATGAAAAAAGGTGAAAAAGTGTGGGACCAACTGGTTTCCCGCATGTCATCGGGCCCACCGCCTCTGGATGACAAAGGACGCAGAATGACCATAATTTGTCTCTGTGTGCCATCGGACACGACTGTGGTTGGATGGCGAAAAGGTGTGCGAAATGACCATAATTCGTCTCCGCATGTCATCGGGCCCACCGCCTCTGGATGACAGAAGACGTAGAATGACCATAATTTGTCTCCGCATATCATCGGGCCCGCCGCCTCTGGATGACAAAAAATGCAGAATGACCATAATTTGTCTCTGCGCATCACATGTCCCCAGGGTCAGTACGACAGAGATTGTGGGGCTGCCGACAAAAGTGAGGCTCTTGCTCCTACGTATCCTCAATGAGGAACTCAGACCTACGTAGTTCTGGATAACTTGTGAGACTAAAATAGTCTCGGTGTTTTCTTCACTAAAATGCGAACATGCTTTAGTAAAGAAACCAAACTTTCAACTGAGCAGAGCAACATATGCTTTTTTGGATGAAAAACAAATGTGTCTATCGGGGAAGGAGAGTATGCTGATGAAATTTTCTCATAACCATAAATGAGATTTTGGATGTTTAGCATTTCGCTTCTAAATGACCATTTAGAGGAAACACTGGGTTCAACAAAAATAGAAGAAAATCACTCAAAGTGTATCAATCTCACACAGGTAAGTGTTTCATCCTAATTCCGAACCATAGATATGTCATGACTTGATTTTGCAAATCATTTCCTATCAAATCAAAGATTACACGTGTGATCATGGATCAATAGGACTTTTTCTTGGGAATGGTTTGTTTCTTGTTGGGAATGTGGCTTTGAGTATTCTTGGCCTTTTCCTTTTCTGTTTTTGTTTAGTGTGAGGCGAACAAGTCACCGACGCACAGGATTTTGGTTGGCAACCAAAGGGAGAGGACCACTTTAGGTCGTGGTTTTCATTCTTTTCTTGTTTGCTTGTGACAATTATGTATTGTTCAGATATTGTCTGGTCCAAAGACCTTTCTGCATATTTCTCCTGTTTTCTTCCGATGCTTGATCGGGAATTTTCTTTCTTTTGCTTTCTTTCGATTTTTGATTGGGAACTTTCTCATTTTCTCTCTTTTTTTCTTTTTTGTTTTCTTCTGAGAGCAAGGATGGACATCCTCACCCCGGGTCAAGGTTTATGGTAAGTTGGGATTTTGGCTCAAGGCTTGTATAGCGGCTGGACATGTCAGGGTGTTGGTCTGGCTAGTGGTTCAGGGATAAAGGGACGTCCCACATTATTTCCATGACACAAATGCAATAATGATGATTAGGAAATTTTATGCAAAACTAGTCATGCATGCACCTATGGGGACACTCAAGTGTCGAAAAATTTAGGTCATGTGATGCTAAGGCTCATGGTTCATCTTCTCTACTTTAGTTAACCCATTGTTTCCAAAATATGTTCTTTTATCAATTTGTGCATTCATCCGAGTCTATTTTTGGGCGTTTGGGAAAACTTTCACAGCGTTCATTCTTCAAGTGTATACACATTTTTTTAAAAAAACTGGTTATAATCAGTGAATTTTTCAAAGATAAGTTGGAAGTTATTTCCTTTCACAAGCATGTTGTTTTTTAGCTAGCCAACCTTTTATTTTTATTTTCTTTTTTTCTTCCTTCTTTTTTCTTTTCTCACTTGCTCTCTTTTCCTTTTCTCTTATTTTTTTCTTTTTTAAGTTATTATCATTTGTTCATTTCCTCCTTCTTTTTTTTCTTTCTCTTTTTTTTTTTCTATTTTTCTCTCTGAACAGGTCATGCGGACGAGGGCGCACACTACCTACTTACGCCTAACCACAAGGTAAACGAAAAACGCACGAAATGGTAAGTCGCAAAAACGGTGACGAAATAACTGAGAGCCATAACGCCAAAAATTTCTAACAGAAGCGAAAAATAATAATAATAATGTTAGTAATCATATAGACAAAAACAGAAAATAGTAATGTCAACAGCAATATAGACAATAATGGAGAATGTCAATAGCAAACTAACAAAAACAGTAATGTCAATATAAAGGTGTGGTGACCTCGGTCACGTGGCTCCTTTTCCTCCCAAGAAACCGAGCAAGTTCGTCATCTCCTCATCTCTACGGGCCTCCTCTGCATCGCCGGGAGATCCTGCAGGCGCCTCCCCTGTCTGGGCCTCGGGCCAATCTTCGGGCCAGACGACCTCAGCCCTAAACTGCTCTGGGGTAGGGCACACAAAAGGATCGAAAACCTGCCCCTGCTGACTGAGGCTGAGCTGGTAGAGACACTCATGTATCTGTACCTACCCCCGGTGGTTGGCCGCCTGCTGGCGAACCAAATGCTGTAGATAACGCTCTATGCCTAGTGACCCAGCGGGATCAGCCTGATGAGGTGGTAGCGGTGCGTCTACGGCCTGAGGTGCATCACCCTACGCCTGCCTAGGCGAGCAATACTTCTCAATGAAGGCCCAGGTGATCGGTGGTCGAATCACCTTAGTAGGGGTGACGGGAACTCCGAATGACTGGCAGAGGCCCGTGATCAATGCCGGAAACCCCAAGGCCCTGTTAGACTTATCCGGGTCTAGAGGGTGCCTGGTGGGTGGCATACCTGCAAATAAATAGATGGCGTCAGCAATCAATTGAGCCATGTGGACGCTCATCCGTGTTAGGATGGCATACACCAGCTGACACTTCGGCAGAGGGAGATCGGAGTTATGATCACTAGGCAAGACATTGCTGAGGAGAAACATTATCCACATCTGGGTCAAGGTGGTCATGCTGGTGCGCATGATCCGCACTCGCCTCCCTATAGCGGTCCGGGCGAAGTCCTGCCCCGGTGTGCATAATAGCTGGGCAATGGCCTCCTCGTCGAACCCATCGGCCCTGTTCCTCCTCTAACTGAACTCGCACTCCTGGCCTTCCTCCAACACTAGCGGGTCACCTAGGAACTGGCTGAGGGCATCTGCGTCAAAGGGAATCCACTGACCCCTCACCCATGACCGCATGTCTCGCACTCCCTCTTCTGTGGGCCAAGCATTAGCATAAAACTCCAGGACTATATCAGGGCCAAACTTAGCCATGGGAGTCACCAGCGACGTCCAATGTCGGTGAGCTATCTCCTCCTGAAAATCTGTGTACTCATCATCCCTGAGCTGGACGCGTCTCTCTCTATGGAACGACCATCCTTTGATGGCCTCGAAGCGCTGCTGGTGCTCGGCGCTCCTGAAACGGTGGCTATCAAACTCGGGGGCGGCACTAGTCCCTTCAACCACGGCGTCCCTCCTAGATCTCTTCGCGGAAAGCTTTTTCGGAGCCATTTCCTGTGAGGACAAACATTTGGAAAGTTAATTTACAAGGAAATACCAATCATTACAAACAAGAGCCACACAACACTTATATGGTGCGAGTGTCAACATGCACTTTACAAAACAATCGTATTGGGGCACGTGCTATTTTATGACACATACCTATATACATGCATTTACACACACACACACATAATTTTTTGGTGAAAGGCGTTTTATGACACATATCCACGTATGTTTTTGACAAGCATTTTCATGCTACATCCCATGCACATTCTTTTGAAAGGCTCCTTATGCTACCTACTCACAAATATACATATTTTGAAAGGCATTTTTACGCTACCTATCCAACATATACACATTTTGAAAGGCATTTTTATGCTATATATTCAACATATATACATACTATTGAAAGGTATTTTTTGCTATATATTCACACACTTTGCAAGGCATTTTCATGCTATATATTCAACATATATACATACTATTGAAAGGTATTTTTCATGCTACCTAGGTGCAAGGTACTCCTCATGAGGCTGCAAATTCAAATTCTAGTCAAAAACCTCACAAACATGTTCTAATATTCATGCATCTTTTACATTCAAAACCAAAAACTTAGATTCCTATGCGTAAGTCATGCTTTTGGCACTTTAGTCTAGCTTCTACAAAACTTCCCACACACTCACAATGGCAGCCATATGTGCATAATTCATTCCACAAGCTAAGTTTCACAAAATCATGCGCAAATGCCATTGAGGCATTTCACTGAACACTTGGTGGGCGCATGTTTGGACATGAAAAAATGAGGCACGGGGGCAATGCAACATGCCCATGCATTTCAAAATGTAGAATAGGCCTACAGCCATCCCCTACGGCCCCCCAATTCAAGCAAACAATCATGGATTCACATATGAATTGCTTCACGAATTTTGCAAAAAATGAGCAACTAAAGCACTAAAACACATCAATGGAGAGCCAAATAATCAAGGGAAAGTGCATTTACTTGTAGGGAGTGAGCAAGAGAGCAAAAAATGGAAGCAAAAACGCAAAAATGGTGACTTAGGGCTGCAAAAATTCGTGAATCCCGTAGCTTTCGTTTTTTTTTTTTTAATGAGGGGGGAGAGTTTTTGGGTGCAGAAAACTTCCCCCTCCCCTTTTTTAACCACTCTCGTGCAGGGGTTGCTTGCCCAGGCGAGCTAACCTGAATTTTTTTTTTTTTAGAGAAGACATAAGTATGACTCTCAATAGGTCGGCGTTCGCTTACTCGAACCGACTCAGGGTAGATTAGGTATCCAATATTTACTTTAAAGACACAACAGTAATAATTACTGGGAATTTAAAGGATACTAGGGTGCCTCCCAGCGGCGCTTTTCCGTTTGTCCAGAGCTGGACAAGGGACAACGATCTATCGGTCGTGACCCTAGCCTCTACTTTCGTCCGTCCCTAAGTACCTGAAAATAGTAAACGACATCGCGCAACAAAACTATGGCCGCGTTACCGTTTTACCTTGATCGGTTTCTACCTTTAGCCTCGTCCCGGCATTTGACCATTGCCTAAGACGATTCTGCTCCTGTCATCACAAAATATGCATGTGTATGCATATGCATGAATTTTTTTCAAATGCAACAATCTTTTTAGTGAAAGCTGGTCGGGTTTAGTTTTAATTAAGCGCTTGGGGCATCCCATGAACTGAGCGAAAAGGCTTAGGTTATCACAAACTGCACATGGTTTAAAGCACAAAGTGAGGACTGAAGCCTCAATCTCATGTTCTCCTTTTTTACTGTGACGAGAAAATTACAATGGACAGGAATCCTTGGGGGAAACCAAGAAGAACACACAAAAATAACATGCAGCGATATCCTAAATTGCCCCAGATCCTAAGCGTAGTGTCACTTGATAACATCAGAGTTCACGGGTGAAGGTAGCTCCTCGCCATCCATATTGGTGAACACCAGGGCCCCCCCGGAAAAAACCCTTTTCACAATGAAAGGCCCTTCGTAGTTTGGGTCCCACTTCCCTCGATTATCTTTAACAACGTGGGACATCTTTTTAAACACAAGGTCCCCCTCATGGAACTTGCGCAAGCGCACCTTCTTGTCGAATGCATTCTTCATTCTTTGTTGATACAGGCGCCCATGGCTCATGGTCGTCAAGCGCTTACCTTCAATAAGGTTGAGTTAGTCCTAGCGTGTTTGAGCCCACTCTGATTCTTCTAAGCCTGATTCTGCTAGTATCCTCTGGGAGGGGACCTCTACCTCAAACAGGAGTACCGCTTCCATTCCATAAACCAAGGAATACGGTGTTGCCCCAGTAGAAGTTCGTACCGAAGTTCGGTATCCATGCAGGGCAAAAGGCAACATCTCATGCCAATCTTTATACGACACTGTCATCTTCTGAATAATTTTCTTAATATTCTTGTTGGCTGCTTCCACGGCTCCGTTCATCTTTGGTCGGTAGGACGTGGAATTGTGATGCTGGATTTTGAAATCCGCGCACATTTCCTGCATCATTTAGTTATTCAGATGGTGCCATTGTCAATAATGATCTTCCTAGGGAGTCCGTACCGACAAATCTTCTCCCTCTTTATGAATCTGACCACTACACTCCTCGTGACATTGGTGTAGGAAGCCGCTTCGACCCATTTGGTGAAATAATCTATTTCCACGAGAATGAAGCGATGACCGTTCGAAGCCTTGGGTTCGATGGCCCCTATGACGTCTATCCCCCACGTGGAAAAAGGCCAAGGGGAGGACATGACATTCAGAGGATGTGGCAGAGCATTGACATTGTCTGCGAACGCTTGACATTTATGGCATTTCCTTACATGGGTGCAGCAATCACTTTCCATGGTGAGCCAGTAATAACCTGCTCTCAGGATCTTCCTGGCCATAGCATGCCCATTAGCGTGCGTCCCAAACGAACCCTCGTGGACTTCCTCGATCATGTGGTTCGCCTCTTTGGTATCCACGCATCGCAGGAGGGTCATGTCATGGTTTCTCTTATATAGTATGCTCCCGCTCATGAAGAAACCGGCCGCCAATCTCCTCAATGTCCTTTTGTCATTGTCAGAAGCCCCTGGTGGGTACTCTTTGCTTTCAACAAATCGCTTGATATCGAAATACCAAGGCTTACCGTCCCGTTCCTCTTCCACCTGACAATAATGCGCGGGTCTGCCACGACACCAGAACTCAATGTATGGTAGGTCCCCGTGCGGTGTTAGCTGGAACATGGACGCCAAAGTAGCAAGCGCATCCGCCATTTGATTTTCCTCCCTAGGAACATGATGGAAGGAGATCTCATCAAAGGAATCAGCCAACTCTTTGATATAGGCTTGGTAGGGTATCAGCTTGGGGTCTCTAGTTTCCCATTCCCCTCTCAGCTGGTGGATCACCAGTACTGAGTCCCGGCACACTTTAAGCAGTATGACATTAGAGTCAATTGTCGCCTGGACGGCCAGGGCACACGCTTCATATTCAGCCATATTGTTGGTGCAGTCAAACCCTAGCCTGGCTGTGAAAGGTATAAATAGATTGTCTGGAGAGACCAATATTGCTCCAATGCCATGGCCTAGAACATTTGACGCTCCATCAAACCACACGATCCAGTTGTCCTGGTCTTCGTCTAGTTTTGCCTCAAACAAGGCCATGATGTCCTCATCCGGGAATTCGGGATGCATGGGCTGATAGTCGTTGAGAGGCTGCTGAGCCATACAATCTGCCAAGGCGCTTCCTTTTATCGCCTTTTGGGTGACGTAAACTATATCAAACTCGAATAGCAAAACTTGCCACCGGGCGATTCGTCCTGTGAGAGCAGGCTTCTCAAAGATGTACTTAACTGGGTCCATCTTGGATATCAACCAGGTGGTATGCCTCAACATGTATTGTCTTAGACGGTGGGACGCCCAGACTAAAGCACAACACATTCTTTCGAGCAGGGAGTAATTCACTTCACAGGATGTGAACTTCTTACTCAAGTAGTAGACAACGTGCTCTTTCTTCCCGGACTCGTCATGTTGCCCGAGCATACATCCCATCGACTCGTCTAAAATTGTCGTATACAAGATGAGAGGCCTTCTGGGTACCGGTGGCATAAGCACAGGAGGGTTCATGAGACACTGTTTGATCCTTCCCAACACCTCTTGACAATCCTCGTTCCAGCGGACGGATTGGTTTTTGCGTAAGAGTTTGAACAGCAACTCACAAATAATGGTGAATTGTGATATGAATCTGGCAATATAATTCAAACGTCCCAGGAAACCTCAGACCTACCTCTCGGTACGGGGTTCCGGCATCTCAAGGATGGCCTTCACCTTTTCAGGGTCCACCTCTATCCCTTTCTGGCTCACGATGAAACTTAGCAATTTCCCTGATTTGACCCCGAACGTGCACTTAGCGGGGTTTAACCTCAATTGATACTTCCTAAGCCTTTCGAACAACTTCCGTAGGTTGACAAGGTGTTCCTTCTCGGTCTTAGACTTGGAAATTATGTCGTCAACATAGACTTCAATTTCTCGGTGCATCATATCATGGAACAAAGCCACCATAGCCCGTTGATAAGTTGCCCCATCGTTCTTGAGTCCAAAAGACATCACCTTATAACAGAACGTTCCCCACAGGGTGATGAAGGTAGTCTTTTCCATATCCTCCGGCGCCATTTTTATCTGACTGTAACCGGAGAACCCATCCATGAAGGAAAACAAAGCAAAATTGGGGGTATTATCCACGAGGATATTGATGTGCGGCAGAGGAAAATTGTCTTTGGGACTGGCTCGATTCAGGTCCCGATAATCCGCACACATTCGCACTTTCCCATCCTTCTTAGGGACCGGTACAATGTTGGCAACCCATTATGGGTACCGAGCGACAGCCAAAAAACCAGTGTCAAATTGTTTCTTTACCTCTTCTTTTATCTTCAAGGATGTCTCGGGCTTCATCCTCCTCAGTTTTTGTTTTACCAGGGAACACTCAGGGTTTAGAGGTAATTTGTGTTGTACGATATCATAACTCAAACCGGGCATATCTTGGTAAGACCAAGCAAAGATGTCTTGGTAGTCTTTTAGCAGGGCTGTCAATTCTTCACGGATGGGGGCGGCCATACCCGTGCCTATCTTTACTTCTTTTTTCCCATTGTCGGTTCCTAAGTCCACTATCTCCGTCTCTTCTTGATGAGGCCCCATTTCTTGATCCTCATGGGTGACTATCTTCTCCAACTCCGGGGGAAGTCCCACATCTTCGTTCTCTTCATCCTCCGTCTGATCCGTTTTTTGCTCGAAATCGATGGTCGGGTCCCAGGTATTAGTACCTTCGAGGGACTCGTCGTCGGATCTGGCATTTTAAACATAAAGAAATAAACATGAAAATGGATGAGAATGGGTAGAGACGTAGGAACAGATGAAGAAAGATCTTTGTATTATAAATTCAGGAACAAAAGACATGAAGCCTTAACAAAAGGAAACTCTAAAGCCTAGGCCCAACCGTAGAGTTTTAAAAGCCACAAAGGGTTACATTATGCTTGTCGCGTAAATGTCTGGGCGCTCCTCCACTCGCCAATTTCCTAGTCGGAAACCAGGAGGGCATGGTCGTACCAAATCCGACCCACTCGGAGAATCATCTTCGCATATCGCAATGACTTGGCCTTCGTGTCTTAGACCCGCGCTTATAAAGCTCCTACTGATGTCGCAGGGCAGGCCCCCTTCAACTTCTCGTCCCAATCACGAGCCTTGACTTCTGCTCTTTCTTCTCGCAACACTTTTTCTTATGTCCGCTTGTGTGGGTTTATAGCCTAATCCAAACTTCCCACGGTTTCCTCTGACGCTTATCAGGCTGGTTCTGCCGCCGTTGTCCTTGCCTAACCCATTCCAAGCTCGTAACCATTCCCCAACATCACCTGGGCCACCATTACTGCCGTATCGGACAGGCAAGGTTGCCCAGAGAAGGAATCTACGGCGGCAATGCTTACCACCTCAAAAAACTGGAAGGCTGTTTCTAATGACTCCTCCACGGCTTCCACATATGGCATAGAGGATGGGCAACTCACCAAGATGTCTTCCTCGCCCGATACGATAACCAAATGCCCCTCTACCACGAATTTCAATTTTTGGTGGAGTGTAGAGGGAACGACTCCCACTGAGTGGATCCACGGGCGTCCCAAAAGACAGCTGTAAGCCGGGTTAATATCCATTATTTGAAAGGTAACCTGACAGGTATGGGGGCCTATCTGTACAGGGAGGTCGATCTCTCCCCTAACCTCTCAGCGGGTGCCGCCGAAGGCATAGACCACCATGGAACTTGGCTTTAGATGGGAAGCATTAAACGGTAATTTCTCCAACGTGCTTTTGGGCATTACGTTTAAACTGGAATCGTTATCGATGAACACCTTGGCCACGACGTGGTCCATGCATTTGACTGATACATGCAAAGCCCTGTTATGCCCTCTCCCCTCGGCAGGGATTTCTTCTTCGGTGAAGGCGAGATAGTTGTTGGCGGTGATATTATTGACGAGACCCCCAAAGCCTTCTATAGAGATATCTTGGGCCACATGAGCTTCGTTCAAGACCTTTACTAGCAAAGCCCGATGAGGCTCAAAGCTCATGGGTAGTTCCAAAAGAGAGACCCAGGCCGGGGTTTTGTTGAGTTGCTCAATGACCTTGAACTCGCTCTGCGGAATAATGCGGAGAAACTCGCTTGCTTCCTCTAGCGACACTTCCTTCTTGCCACAACCATCCCTTTTCTCCGGAAGACCTTTCACCGGATTATCCTCGTTTGAAGTGAGGGTCATTTTGTCATTTTGTTCTTCCACCATCTTTGCCTTCCCTTTAACGTTTGCGGGTTGTGTCGGCAGGTCGGGGGGTGCAAACACGTGACCGCTGCGGGTCACGCTGCTCAACCCCGTGATATTGGTCACCTTGGCTGACAATGAGCTGATGTCGGCGACCTCTTCTTTCCTTTCACTTAGAGGTGCATACCTCCATGGTACTGCGTGGCTGTTTCGGTATGGGAAAGGAACAGGCTTAACTACCGATGGGTATCGGGGTTTTGGTGAAGCTGCGTCCTTGGTGAAATATATCACCAAAGGTTTAGGCCTTCCAAAACTTCTCTCATCTGCGGACTGCATACATATATGTTGCTATCCCCTTCCCTCATCGCTGACTTCCAGTCGACCTTGATCTATCATCTGTTGCAAAAGGTCCTCCACTGCTAAACATGTTTCCATGTTATGTAGCTTGCCTAAGGAAGGCAGTAATCAATTCCTTCCAAGTACGGATGCGGGAAGCTTCCAGATTAGTGTACCAAATAACCGCGGCTCCAGCCAAGCTATCTTGGAAAAAGTGCATTAACAACTTTTCATCCCTAGAATGCACCCCCATCTTGCGACAATACATCTTGAGATGGTTTTTAGGACAAGTCGTCCCTTTGTACTTGTTGAAATCAGGTACCTTGAATTTTGGGGGGATGAAGACATCCGGTACCAAGCAAAGATCCGTCATGTCCGCGAACGGATAGTCACCAAAGCCTTCAACAGCTCTCAATCTCTCCTCGATGAGATCGAGTTTCTTTCTTTCTTCCGCCGTCGGGGGTGGTCCTCCTGTGGACAAGAATATTGGTTGTGCTGAGGCAATGTGTTGGGCGCTGGCCCCTCAACGGGGATCGGGGGGTAGAAATCAACATCGCCTTGGGCATACTCTCGATGATCCTCGTGAACCTCGTCGGGCTGTCGAGGAGGCTCCCCTTCAAGGATGGGGGAAGGGATATGACCCGTGTCATCATGCATGACTGGCGGCGTGTAATTAGGTGGCAATCCATAAGGGTAAGCCACCCGGTTGTATCCCAAATGGGGGTTGCTACTGTGCCCCAGTGTGCTCCTTTCTCGTCCTATCGTGTTTGGGGGAGGATGGTGCGTGATAGCTAGGAGAGTTGGGTCTGCTTCGGCAGCCGAACTAACAGCGGTAGCGGTGGCCATGTTTTTCTCCATGAGTTGTCTCATTCCTAACATGGCCTCCATCATGGAAGCCATTTGCTCTTTCAAAGCTGACATGTCGGCTTTCATTTGTTCCTCTGTCTCCTCTTGATCACCTATCGTTCTAGATTTGGATCTGGTGCGATAGGGATGCCTAGGGGCGCATTTAGTTATGGTGTTTTTCCTAAAAAAACCAAACGTGAGGAGTAGGTAAAAAAAATGAATGCATGCTAGAGATAAAATGTGGGAGTGATTTGATTTGCACCGATCTTTGGAGTAAAAACATGGGATAAACTCATTTTATTCAGAAAGTTATAACTAGTCAAGATCTGAGCAACAATACAAGTTTCCTAGCGGTTTCTAATTATATGGGCCATTAAATCTATCATATGCTGACAATAGCCGAGAAGTCTGTGGATCTCCTCGGGTGAGGAGTAGGTGTCCGCCATCGCTTTGGCCTTGGCTAGCAATCGGGGAAGTTCTTGACTCCCGTTCAAGGTAAGAGCAAATCGGTCCATCCACATTGTTGCCTTTTGATGTAACGAGTCGATCACCCTTCCTCTAGCTTCCTTTTCCGCGTACACTCGGGCATACTCGTCTGCCACTTAATGCTCGTGGGCCGTGGCTAGATTTAGCTCTTCTTGGTATTTGCTGACGATAGCTAACATGTTGGTCTTTGTCTCGCATAACCGTTGAGACAAGTTTCTTTTGGACCTTGAGCTAACCTTCAACTCATCCTTCAAGATCAAACTGTCTACTCGTGATTGGTCCCTTTCCTCTCTCCGGAGCTTATGCTCGCTGTTACTGCCCCACAGAGCCCCTCGAAACTTGTTCTGACCATGCTCTTCCCTATGAGCCCTCTTGGTCTCTCTTTCTAAGGCCTTGGTGGTAGCTATATTTATATCTCTCAGTTCGGCATTCTCCTTTCAGATCTTAAGAGCTGCTGATTTGAACCTCTCTTTGACTGTTTGGGCTTTCTTGAGTTCTGCCCTAATGGCCTGCACCTCTTCGTCTTCCTCCGGTGCCTCAACTTCCTCCCTTTTAGCGGTTCTCAAACTCGGGAGCCAATCCAAACCTTGCACGTGGGCTTTCAACCACTTACGGTAGCCACCGACGGTCCCATTGTTACTGCCTCTGAGTTCTTTGTCCTTCTTTTGCACCACCACCCATGCCTTGCGGACCTTCTGAAGTGCCTCCATGTTTGTTTTATTGAAACCTCGTGAAATGACAAGCGCAAGCTCTTCCTCTAGTGGGGCCCCTCTCATGGGGTAGCCAAGTTGCCTTATAGCAAGAACGAGATTGTAACTAATGCAATCCCTTGTCCCCATCAAGGGAACATTCGGAAATCCTCCGCATGAAATAAGAACCCCGGTTCTTCCTTCTTTCCATCGAGGGAACCAGTTGACAGACGCTCCTTCTTTGTTTGCTAAGAGTCGGTCCCAATTTGCCCCTCCTTTCTCTATGCATGAACGATGGCTTTCTAGCGGGCAGCATGCCTTACTTCTTGGCGAAAAAGGTGTGAAACTAACCATACATAAAGAGTCAAAGTACAACAAACAATCCTCGTACTGCTCTTCTCACATCTTCGGTCAAAGGTGTCATATAGGTTAGCTAGCATAGTGACAACCGGGCTTTCCTTGTGGTCATGATAGGCGAGAAAAGCGTCGATCGCTGCTAGGTCCACAAACTCATCCACATTTGGAAAGAGGATTCCTCTGAAGATCAACAGTACGAGAATGTCTATGAACGGGGCCCATTCGCCTCTACCTACCAAGATTCTTGCTTTTGCCTCCAAACATTTTCTCGATATTCCAACCACCCCATTTTCGACTTGCTTTCTGTGGTCTAATTCCTGCATCGAGATTTGGACTATCTTAGAAATTCTAGCTAATGAGGGATAGAACCCTGAGAAGAGGTATGGTCTCCTTCCCCTTAGAGGACATCCTAGGATCTCTTCAAATTCTTCCACCATGAGTGATAGCTGGAAGTCCCCAAAAGTGAAGCATCTCAATGGCTGATCATAATACTGGGCGAGGGAGGCAATGGCCTGTGTGGAGGCTTCCGCCATGGCTTGGTCCCAGATTTTACCATAAGTTTTGCGAAAAGCTTGCCGCTGGAGCTGACCCATAAACTGCCCTAGCTCTTTTAGATTGGTGATTCTTAGACTCTTGACCTTGACTTGATAGAACCTCTTTTTAAGCAAAGACGTTTGACTTGATCCCATGTTTTACTAAAGTGAAACAAAATCTAGTGCGAATCAAAACTCTGAAATCTATCATGGGTGGAATGGATGAATGCATGAAGAAATGCATATGACACAGATGCAATTTATGAATACGGGAGCCCGGGAAATTGTCTCCTTCTTAGATACAACGTCTTGGGGTAGCACAATGCCTGACGTATGTATTTAAGAAGGTGACACGGACCCTCCATTGGTTTGCCAAAGAGAGGGGATCAAGACGGAACCCACGCATGATGCATATGCGGAAGGTACGACACGAGGATGTACATAATACGACAATATTCACAAACAAATATAAGCAAAAGGGTACATGACACTTATGCATGGCAGTGTGAAAAATGGCACGCATCGTGTTTGCTCCGTGCCCCTATTTAAGGGACCTATATGGGAGGGAGCTAAAAGGGCTTTTAGTAATAATTCCCAAGGTGGTCATATCTCTCTTGACAGTCTCTAGAGGTATCATCCCCTTCGAAGAACATATTGCAGCAGTAGGGACTACTAGCAACAATATGTTATCAAAGAGAAAAACTCTAGATGAGGGTTCACTGTAATCAAGCAAGTCGGAGACCAAGCATGATCACAGATTCACCTCCACTCCTTATGTTCCCACGAACCCGGGTATAGGGCCCCTTTTTCAACTCACCGTGTGTGCAAATAGTGTTGGTGTTTGTGTGCATCAAATGAATAAATATTTACCTCATGCATACATTTTAAAACACACTAAAAGCATCAAAGAGTTATATATACAAGAACATAAGAAAAAATAAAGGAAAACCAACAAAGGAGAAAGTCATGATAAAACATTGCACAAGATTAAATGGCCTAACTCTCTCAAAACGGTCCCCAGTGGAGTCGCCAACTGTCGCAACCTACCCTTCGGCGGGAGGGCGACGCGTGACTCATGGGTGTGTCTTCCAAGAAAGGAATACGCGCGGAGTCGCCACCAACGTTTATTTGAGGAAAACGTCAAAAAAACTGGAAAAGGCGTGGTCTACGAACTTTAAGTGAAAGGTTCGAGAGTTGTATTTACGCACGGGGAAGGTATTAGCACCCCACACGTCCGTCACAAGGGACGACAACCTTTAATCAAGTGTGCAAACATGACTTCAATTTATGTTATTTTCCCTTTTTTAGTTCTTATGTCTTTTTATGCCTTTTTATATTTTTATCTTTTTGTGGCCGACGAAGGTGTTTCCCTTGCTCCTACGTATTCCTTAATTGTGATAAGGAAATCAGACCTACGTAGTTTTATCAGAATTAAGCGTTGGTTAAGTTTTTTTTATCCTTTTTTGCAAGATATATTTTGATTGAAAGGTCATTTAAGGCGTTGAACCATTAAACAATCTTTCGGTTCTTTTTGAAAGGAGAGAAAACATTAAGGCATTGGACCATTAATGATCTCTTATTTATCTTTGAAAAGAGGTAATAAAGCTACGTGTTGTTTTTAGGCCTTTTTTAGAAATCTACGTTTAACCAATAAAAGCGGAAAAGACCATTTTAAGGCGTTGGACCTTAAAAATGGCTTTTCGAGTGATGACAAAAGTTTGATTTATGAATTGATTTTAGCCTTAGTTTCATTTTGGTTATTAGTCAATTCGATTAAGAAAGGAAAATCCCAAAGAAAAACGTTCGATTGTTTTTTTTTTATTTTACTAAAAGATATTTTTATATTATTATTTTGCCTCTCTTTTGGTTTTAAACGTGGTTACGGTATGACCGAACGGTCGGAATTCATTTTAATAGAAATTAAAAGATGTTACAATATAAATGATCGGAGGAAATTTATTTTATTTTTGATTAGGCAAGAAAATGACTTAAGTAAACGACTAAAGCACGTCAAAAGGGGATACGGAAAGTAAATGAAATGAAAATAAAAGCACGCGAAACAAGTGGGGACCACTAAGGGTACATAGAATGAATTGAAAAGTTCGATTTCGGAAACTTATCGGTTGAAGACCGAAGAAAAATGAAGAACGAACGAAAAATGACGAAGAACGGTTTAAAATCTTCGCGATATCACCCACGGAAACGTCTCGGAAGCGTTACGGAAGTGCCTCGGCTTGAATTTTCTTCACGAAAACAATTTTTCTCACTAATTTTAAGTGATTCTCAGATACCAGGAGGGTTGGACATTTTTGTTCTTCCCTCCTCCCCCTATTTATAGGAAAATGAGGGAGGAGCTTGCCACCCAGCTCGCCCAGGGGAGCTAGGTTGCTTCCTCCAGAAGGCACCGCCTTCTGGGGAACTTCCTGGAAGGCCCAAGTGGGCCTGGTTGCTATTTGCACCCCCATTTACTAAATACACCCCCTGCCTTTTTTGCTGATTCTTTTTCCGTAACGTTACAGAACTTTACGAATTACGTAACAATACTTGTTTTCTTTCCGTAATGTCACGAAACCTTACGGATTATGCAATCACCCCTTCTTTGGCTTCCGGAATGTTACAGAACTTCACGGATTGTGCAACAATGCTTCCTTTTGACTTCCGGCATGTCACAGAACTTTGTGGATTGCCTAACGATGGGTGTCAAGTACCTTGAAGTGGTCAAACGAGGGTTGCATCCCAACAATAGGATGGTCCCCGAATGAAATTAGGGTATGACAGTCATGATGCAAGAAAATCGACGTATTACTACCTCATATTACCTTTGGATGTACGTTTGGGAGGTAGGAAAGTTTGAGGTTCAAGAGATTGCAAATACCCGACTTGGGCAATGAGCAATGACATGCACTGTCAAATTGAACAAATGGCGATGTGATTGTGGGAAATTTCAGGCACTTCAAATTCTTTGCTTGCATGCAATTGCAGCATGTGCTTCTTGGAAAACATTTACAAAGTTATCAGCATCAATTTCATTCCCTTGGAAGCAAAGATAAATGTTCTCAATATTTGCGTCCATATTTTATGTTTGATCCTTCGAAGCAACGAGATACAATGGGAAAGCTAACCACTAGTAGTATACATAATGAGATGGACGAACCAATTTCAAATAGGCCTAAAAATGTTCATTGTGTAGAACTAAAGGACATAATCATGTTAATTGTCCATACAAGCAAGTTGACGACTAATATTTTTTCTATTTTTCAATTTTATGTTTGTGTTTAATTTGTATTGTTCATTTTATATTAATATATTATGTTGTTTTTATTCTAACAACTACTTTTATTATTAAATTATTTTCTATTGTTAATGTTAAAATAATTTTATCAAATTAAATTAATCAATTAATAATATTGTTCGATATTATTAATTCACTTAATGATAACTATAAAAATTGTGAATGTATGTGTATGAAGGTTTTGATGATGTCAAGACAAAAGCAACACAAGCTTCATTTCAAGTCCAACTCAAGACCAAGAAAACAAAGATCAAGAAAAAAGCTAAGTTGATATGAACCTTCATTGCACAAAGGCTGACTTAGGATTGTCTAGGATTAAACCTTGATGGAAAATGCAGAAATTGATTAAGGAGAGGATGGAAAATAAGGTGGTTAATTTCGTGGGTCTTAATAAGGTGGTTCTTGGCATAAAATGGAAGAATGAGATGGTAAAACATAGGTTAAGTGGTGGCTAGACAGAAATATAGAAATGGCAATAACTCAAACTATAGGGCTCCAAATGAGGTGATTCTAAAACGAGGTGAAAGGTCTCATTTTGAAATTCAATTTAGGCTTAAGAATCACTTAATTTGAGTGCGTAAAACGGGAGTTATGGCCACGAGATAATTCTGGGCAGAAGTGGATTTTATGAAATTGTGGTTTGAAAGAACAAGGTTAAAGATGAAAGGAAGGAAATAATCACTCTTTCCAGCGAGGGCAACACACAAAGGTTGTGAAAGTCCTTTGATACAGCCAGGGTATTCTTGAATCACTCAAGAACTTAGGAGAATCACTCTCACTAAGATAAAGATATAAACTCTAATTTTCTGAGTAAAACTCAACTTGTGTTTATTGATAAAATGATTCAGCTTATATAGAAGCTTTACATCAGATTTTAGTAATGACACACTAACCTAGAATTAAAAGAACTTAATGCCATTAACCTAGGGAATTAAAGAACTTAATGGCTGAGTGTAACTAAAATTGAGGCAACCAAAAGTCACCCCCAACAGTCATCAAGTCAACCACCATTTGCTCTCCCAAAAGGATGATGCCTAGTTTGCCAATTAAGCCCTTATTACAACTTGAACTAAACCCAACTAAAGCCCTTTTAGTTGATTAACCCAAAACATATTTTTGGTCAGCCAACTTTACTAGGATTGGACCATTATTTAGACAAACTAAACACTCTAAAATTGAGACAAAGTGGTGCCATTTATTCCTCCTCCATTTGGGCCATGATACAACTCACAACCTTGGACTTTTCTCCTTGAAACTTGGGATCATATTCAAATAGTATGGACAACACTTGTTGAAGAGCTTCCGTGGCTTTCCTTGCTCTAGCCCTTGTCATAGGTCCTCCAAGTCCTTCAAGTGGATCCTTGCCCTTGCTCTTGGTCATGTTCTTATCATTCTCTCCCTCTTGAGAAGGATTTGTCCTCAAATCGGATTCTCCATCTGCATCAAAAAGAGATAAGTCAGAGACATTAAAGGTTGAACTAACATTATACTCATCGGGCAGCTCAACTTTGTAAGCATTGTCATTGATTCTTTCAAGCACTTGAAATGGTCCATCTCCCCTTGGTTGAAGCTTTGATTTTCTTTGTTCCGGAAACCTTTCTTTTATGATGTACACCCAAACCCAATCTCCGGGTTCGAAGACAACCTTCTTTCTCCCTTTGTTGGCTTGTTTAGCATAGCTTTTATTTTTCCTCTCAATTTGATCTTTGACTCTCTCATGAAGCTTCTTCACATAGTCTGCCTTTGCTTGACCTTCTTTATACTTAAAAACAGAAACATTAGGCATAGGCAAAAGATCAAGAAGAGTTAGTGGGTTAAAACCATAAATAACTTCAAAAGGAGAACAATTAGTGGTGCTATGAGCAGCTCTATTGTAAGCAAACTCAACATGGGGTAAACAAGCTTCCCAAGTTTTTAAGTTCTTCCTCAAAACTGTCCTAAGCAAAGTTCTCAATGTCCTATTAACAACTTCCGTTTGCCCATCGGTTTGTGGGTGACAAGTGGTTGAAAATAACAATTTAGTGCCCAACTTGCCCCACAAAGTCCTCCAAAAATGGCTTAGGAACTTAGAGTCCCTATCACTAACAATGCTCCTTGGCAAACCATGGAGTCTCACAATCTCCTTGAAAAACAAATCAGCCACATGGGAAGCATCATCAACTTTTTTACATCAAATAAAATGAGCCATTTTAGAAAATCTATCAACGACCACAAAAATGGAATCTCTACCACTGCTTGTTTTTGGCAGCCCCAAAACAAAATCCATGGATAAATCAATCCAAGGATACTCTAGAATTGACAATGGAGTATACAATCCTTGAGGCTTTACCTTTGACTTTGCCTTTTTACATCCAATGCAATGTTCACAAAATTTCTGCACATCCTTTTTCATATGAGGCCAATAAAAATGTTCTTGTAATGTTTCTAGAGTCTTTTGGACCCCCCAAATGCCCCATTAAACCTCCTTCATGTGCTTCACAAACAAGCAAGTTTCTTGTAGAACATTTAGGCACACACAATTTGTTTTCTTTGAAAAGAAAGCCTTCATGTCTAAAGAAACCATTTTCTGAAAATTTTTCACAATTTTTAAAAATTTTACCAAAAGTTTCATCACTTTCATACATGTTTTTCAAACATTCAAGACCAATCAATTTTGTTTCAAGCATAGAAAGTAGTGCATGACACCGAGAAAGAGCATCGGCTACAATATTACCTTTTCCCTTTTTATGTTTGATAACATAAGGGAATTGCTCTAGGAATTCCACCCACTTCGCATGCCTTTGTTAAGCTTGCCTTGCCCCTTGATATATTTGAGGGACTCATGGTCGCTATGAATGAAAAATTCCTTGGGATAAAGGTAGTGTTGCCATGTTTTCAAAGCCCGTACTAAGTCATACAACTACTTATCATAAGTTGAATAGTTAAGTGTAGGACCACTTAACTTTTCACTAAAATAAGCAATTGGATGGCCTGCTTGCATCAACACAGCCCCAATCCCAACATTTGAAGCATCACACTCAATTTCAAAAGATTTTTGAAAATTTGGCAACGCAAGTATGGAGGCATTAGTTAGCTTTTGCTTAAGCATATTGAAAGCTTCTTCTTGTTTCTCTCCCCATTTGAAACCAACATTTTTCTTGAGCACTTCATTGAGAGGTGCTGCCAATGTGCTAAAATCCTTCACAAATCGTCTATAAAAACTTGCTAAGCCATGAAAACTCCTCACCTCGGTCACAGACTTAGGTGTAGGCCATTCTTGAATAGCCCTAACCTTCTCCTCATCAACTTGCACTCCTTTTGAACTCACAACAAAACCAAGAAACACAACATGGTTAGTACAAAAGATGCATTTTTCAAGATTGGCATACAATTGTTCTTCTCTAAGCACAGTCAAGACAGATTTTAAATGATCAATATGCAAATCAAGTGAAGTGTTAAAGATAAGAATATCATCAAAGTACACCACAATGAACTTTCCTATGAACTCTCTCAAGATATGGTTCATTAATCTCATGAAAGTGCTAGGAGCGTTAGTTAGGCCAAAAGGCATAACCAACCATTCATACAAACCATATTTTGTTTTGAAAGCAATTTTCCATTCATCCCCTTCTCTAATCCTAATTTGATTGTATCCACTTTTTAAATCAATTTTAGAGAAGTAACATGCACCATGCAATTCATCAAGCCTAGGTATAGGATGCCTATATTTAATGCTGATGTTATTAAGGGCTCTACAATCAGAACACATGCGCCATGTCCCATCCTTTTTAGGGACCAAAATCACTGGGACAGCACAAGGACTCATATTATCTCTTACCCAACCTTTGCTAATGAGTTCATCCACTTGTCATTGAATCTTTTTGGTTTCTTGTGGATTACTTCTATAGGCTGGCCTATTGGGCAAAGAAACTCCCAGGATGAGATCAATTTGATGCTCAATTCCCCTCAAAGGTGGTAGTCCACTTGGCACATTTGATGGAAACATGTCTTGAAAATCCTGCAAAAGAGTTTTAACACTAGAAGGCACTTCAAAATTATCAAAAGTGTTAGTGGTCAAAATCTGATTTTTGCAAACCAAGATGCATAGTGACTGTTTAGCACGAAACAACCTCTTGACCTCACTTTTTGTGGCTAAATAGCTCTCCCTCACTTCAAGTGTTTCACTCTTCTTTTGTTCACTCTTTTTCCTCTCAAGTGTTTCCCTCTTTTTCTCACTCTCAAGTGTTTTGCTCACTTTTTCTTTTTCTCTTTTCTCTTGAAGAAGTCTTTCTCTTATTTTCTTTTGATCCTCACACACTTCTTGTGGACTCAATGGTTTGAGCACAATCTTTTTGTCTTGGTGCATGAAAGAGATCTTGTTGGTGTAACCGTCATGATTGGCTCTTTTATCAAATTGCCATGGTCTCCCCAAAAGTAAGTGACTGGCCTCCATAGGAACAACATCACAAAGTACCTTATCATTGTATTTCCCAATGGAAATGTCCACTTCAACTTGCTGCCCTACTTGCACCTCTCCATCCTTACTAAGCCATTGAAGTTTGTATGGCCTAGGATGTGGTTTAGTAGCTAAATTTAGCTTTGACACTAATCTAGCACTAGCCACATTAGTGCAACTACCTCCATCAATGATCACCATGCACACCTTGCCATTGATTAAACATCTAGTGTGAAAGATGTTTTCTCTTTGGCTCTCCTCCTCATGCTTCAATTGACCACCAAGTAACCATCTAATCATCAACAAATCTCACTCTCCTCTTCCTCTTCAACATCAGATTCACTTATACATTCTCCATCTCTAAGAATCATGGACCTTTTGTTAGGGCACTCATAAGGATAGTGTCCTAGGCCTTGGCACTTGAAACACTTCACATCTCTACTCCTTTTAGAGGGTTCCTCTTGGAACTTTGAGCGAGTTTTTGATGGGGTAGGTGTGGAACTACTAGAAGTAGCAGCCCCATCTTTCTTACCTTTGTCTTTTCAACTAGAAGAACCAAAGTTGGTAAAACTCCTCTTAGCCACTCCTTTCCTTTTTAATTGTTGCTCTACTTGGATTGCTTTGTGAAGCAAATCATCCATTTCAACAAACTCCTGCAGCTCAACAATATCATGGATATCATTAGTCAAACCATTAAGAAATCGAGCCATAGTTACCTCCTCATCTTCTTCAATCTTTGGTTGAATCATGAGCACATCCATTTCCTTGAAATACTCCTCAACCCCCTTGTTGCCTTAGGTTAGTTTTTGGAGCTTGAATTTCAAATCCCTTGAGTAACTAGCCGGCACATACCGCTTCCTCATGATCCTTTTCATCTCCGCCCATGTATCAACCATTGGCTCTTCATTTCTTGCTCTCTCCTTTTGTAGCTTGTTTCACCACACAAGAGCATAGTCGGAAAACTCCGCGGCGACAAGCTTCACCTTTTGGTCCTCCTCATAGTTGTTGCATGAGAAAACATGCTCTATTTTCATCTCCCACTACAAGTAGGCCTCCGGATCATTCTTTCCTTTAAAGGGAGGAATGTTGAGTTTAATACCATCAATTCGGTTTTGTCTATGAACACCATTATTCCCTCTTCTCCTCCTTTCTTCTCCATTATGATCTCTATTCTCCATTTGATCCAACCTCTCATGAAGTGCATCATCTCGTTGTTTCATTAACCTCTCCAAATGTTGCATCAAAGCTTGTATTTGGAATTACGAAAGCCCCACTCCATCATTAGGATTAGTACCTGACATCTCAAACAAACAAATCAAACGTAACAAGACAATTATAGTTGATGTTTGAATACCTCACCCACTCAAGTGTATTACAAAATTATGGCTTTTCTCTAATGAAAACACTCTTGCCTTTTACCACTCTAATTCCCCTTGAGTTCTTAGGCAATTCAAGAGATTATGGCCACAGCAAAGAACAATTCACCAATATGTGTAAGGTAAGGCTAGAGAGACAAGGAAAAGGTTAACCAAGAAAAAGGCTAACAATGTTTTTAGGCACAATTGAAGGAAATAAAATTCAGAATTTAGGAATTCAAGTAACAATCCTTCATACAACCAATATATTACCTTAAAGGGATTTTTTTTAAAGTTCTTCAAGCATGAACCATTCAGCCCATTTTTTTTTTTGCTTATACGAATTTCATTTTTTGTATATATAACAAAGAGATCAAAAGGCTTAACTTTTGCAATGGTTCAACCTAAAAGAAAAAAAAACATGAACAAGAAGGTAATATAAATGGCCAAGAAAAAATAAAGAAGGATGTTACCCAATATTTCCAGCAAAGGAAGTGTTGATCCTAGAACCGGAGCTCTGATTACCAAATGATATGAACCTTCATTGCACAAAGGCTGACTTAGGATCGTCTAGGATTAAACCTTGATGGAAAATGCGGAAATTGATTAAGGAAAGGATGCAAAATAAGGTGGTTAATTTTGTGGGTTTTAATAAGGTGGTTCTTGGCATAAAATGGAAGAATGAGATGATAAAATGTAGGTTAAGTGGTGGCTAGACAGAAATATAGAAATGACAATAACTCAAGCTACAGGGCTCCAAATGAGGTGATTCCAAAACGAGGTGAAAGGTCTCGTTTCGAAATTCAATTTAGGCTCAAGAATAACTTAATTTGAGTGCGTATAACGGGAGTTATGGCCATGAGATAATTCTGGACAGAAGTGGATTTTTTGGAATTGTGGTTTGAAAGAACAAGGTTGAAGATGAAAGGAAGGAAAGAATCAATTTCCGGCGAGGGCAACACACAAAGGTTGTGAAAGTCCTCTGATACAGCCAAGGTGTTCTTGAATCACTCAAGAACTTAGGAGAAGCACTCTCACTAAGATAAAAGAGATAAACTCTAATTTTCTGAATAAAACTCAACTTGTGTTTATTGATAAAATGGTTCAGCTTATATAGAAGCTTTACAACAGATTTTAGTAATGACCCACTAACACAATTAAAAAAAAAACTTAATGCCATTAACCTAGGGAATTAAAGAACTTAATGGTTGAGTGTAACTGAAATTGTGGCAACCAAAAGTCATCCCCAACAGCCATCAAGTCAGCCACCATTTGGTCTCCCAAAAGGCTTATGCCTAGGTTGCCAATTGGGCCCTTATTACAACTTGAACTAAACCTAACTAAAGCCTTTTTAGTTGATTAACCCAAAACATATTTTTGGTCAGCCAACTTTACAAGGATTGGACCATTATTTAGACAAACTAAACACTCTAAAATTGAGACAAAGTGGTGTCATTTAGTCCTCCTCCATTTGGGCCATGATACAACTCACAACCTTGGACTTTTCTCCTTGAAACTTGGGCTTGTATTCAAATAGTATGGACAACACTTGTTGAAGAGCTTCCTTGGCTTTCCTTGCTCTAGCCCTTGTCATAGGTCCTCCAAGTCCTTCAAGTGGATCCTTGCCCTTGCTCTTGGTCATGTCCTCATCAAATTATGTGGATTGGTTTGTAGGTGTTTGACAGCCGAGAGGATGTTTTGTGATGGGCTCGATCCGTTGCTTATGAAAATGGATTTATGGCGGTGATTTTAAGGTCTGACACAAACACAGGTAGTAGAGGAAGGACTTCGTTTGTGTTAATTGGGTGTGAAAGGAGTGGCGAGTATAGGTGTAGGAAGAAAGAATTCGTTAGAAGAGACACTGGGACTAGGAAATGTGGGTGTCCCTTCAAGCTTCGTGGCAAGCCAGTGGTTGGAGGACAAGGCTGGACGGTGAATTTGATTTGTGGGATTCATAATCATGAATTGGCCAAGTCATTAGTTGGACATCCATATGCCGGACGATTGAGTAAAGCTGAAAAGACACTTATTGCTGATATGACGAAGTTAATGGTCAAACCAAGAAACATTCTGCTGACTCTGAAGAAGCACAATGCTAATAGTTGTACGACCATCAAACAAATATACAATGCAAAAAGTGCATACCTTTCTTCCATAAGAGGAAGTGATACTGAAATGCAACACCTAATGAAGCTTCTTGAACGAGATCAGTATATTCATTGGCACAGATTAAAGGATGAAGACGTGGTTCATGATATTTTTGGGTGTCCCCCTGATGCAGTGAAGTTAGCCAACACATGTAATTTGGAGTTTTTGATAGACAGTACCTACAAAACAAACAGGTACAGACTCCCACTGCTCGATTTTGTTGAGGTGACACCAACTGGATGACATTCTCTACTGGTTTTGCATATCTAGAGGGTGAACATCTTAATAATGTGGTTTGGGCTTTAGAACGCTTCTGAGGTATATTTTTAAGATGTGATGTCTTCCCTGGAGTTATTGTCATTGACAGATACCTAGCATTGATGAATGCAGTGAAAATTGTATTTCCTGAGTGTACAAATTTGTTGTGTACCTTTCACATAAAAAAGAATGTGAAGGGCAGATGTAAATCGTTAATTGGTCAAAGAAATGCTTGGGAATATGTCATCAATGCCTGGGGAACTCTTGTTGATTGTCATTTGGAGCAACAGTTTGATGAGTACCTGAAGAGGTTTGAAATGGTTTGTTCAAGTTGGTCAATGTTTGTTGATTATGTGAAGGATACATGGATAATCCCACACAAGGAAAAATTTGTTACCGCGTGGACGAATAAGGTCATGCACTTAGGGAACACAACAACAAACAGGTATGAAACTGTCCACTTATTTCGATTAACGTTGATGAAATGATGGATTTTTATTGTTGTATATGTTTATTGTTATTTGTGTATTTGAAATGTATGGTTGAATCTGCTCATTGGGCTTTAAAAAGAGTGTTACAAAATAGCCTTGGAGACTTATGCAATGTGTGGGATGCCATGAACAACATGATGACGCTACAGCACACGGAAATTAGAACATCATTTGAAACAAGTACTCATGTCGTTGGACATGTCTTCAAAAAAACCTTATACAAGAGTCTTATTGGAATAGTTTCAAGGTATGCTTTAAATCAGATTGTTGCTGAACTTGAGCGTGTTCACTATGCTGGCAACAATCCTTCCAGTTGTGATTGTGTGATGAGAACGACGCACGGTCTTCCTTGTGCTTGTGAGCTATCCAAATATGTTGTTGGTTGCATCCCATTGGATTCAATCCATATGTTCTGGAGGAGACTCAATTTTTCAGATCAAGGGATATCTGAGCCCGAGGTAAGCATCAGGGAAGAAATGGAAACAATATACAAAAGATTTGATGAACTTGATGTTTGTGGTAAGTTTACTCTGAAGACAAAGCTTCGAGGAATTGCGTATCCTGATCAAAATTCAATGTGTCCTCCTCCAACAAAGGTTAACACAAAAGGTGCGCTGAAGAAACCGATGAAAAGAAACCCATGGTCAACAAAGCGTGATCCATCTTACTGGGAGTATGTAGATGCTTTTCATTCTCAACAAAATAGCAATTCGTCAGTGAGGCATAGTTCATCATCTTCTGACCAACCTAATCCAAGAAGGATGATGCCTATGTTGGATCAATTTCAGCCATTTATGCACGACTTCATTGATAATATTGTTGATGTCGAAGTTGATGGAAATTGTGGATATCAGGTGGTTGCCGGTTTATTAGGTATGGGTGAAGACTCTTGGTCGTTGGTCCGCACCCATCTGCTTATAGAACTTGCCAAATTTGCATAAGACTATATCAAGCTCTTTGGTGGCACAGACAGATTTGAGGATTTAAGGATGTCACTACATGTTGATGGGTTAACCACGATATTTAATTTGTGTTTTTTTATTTTTAAGACTTAACTTTAAAATAAACTTTGACGTCTATATTTGTTTCATTCAGGTCACTATGGATAAGTGGATGGATATAACCGACATGGGATATGTGATTGCATCAAGGTATAATGTAATCCTTGTATCCTTGTCTCACCAACAAAGCATGACGTTCTTTCCTCTTAGAAGTCAACCACTGGGAGATCCTTTGATGCATCGCATAATTTGTATCGGTCACGTCTATGGCAATCATTTTGTTTAGGTACATTGTAGATATAATTTTTTTTAATATTTATGCAATCAGTTGTGTACGATTGAGTTAATACTTATTTATTTTTGCATGTACGACAGATTTATTTGAAAGATCGTTGTCCTTTACCGCCGATAGCATTGTTATGGTCTACCAATTGTCATACTCAGGCAAAGTAGTGGCCAACTTCATATATTAGTAGAATGCAACATTATAGAAGCTTCACGTTGTACAAAAGAGATTATGTTGACTTAAATGATGATTGAAAATGTACCTTTGTTTATTTGTTATGTTAACATAAAAATTTGTTGCTTATTTTTAAAAAAATAATGTCTATGTCCTTGTTGCAAAATTTGCATGGCTTAATTGTCGTATTTGATGCAAATTTTATTTCTTTCCACTCAAGTTAATGTAATGTTTGAAGCTAATGTAATGTTATTTTATGTTTGAAATGATTTTACGTTTCAATTTGTGCAAATTTTATGTTATTCGTATTCAAAAATAAAATAAAATAAAATCTCCATCTAAAATAAAATAAAATCTTCATCTAAAATAAAAAACAAAGACACAACTTGCTTGCGGATCAAGTTGATCCGCGGCAACAGCACGGATCAAGTTGATCCGCGAGAAGCCTGCGGATCAACTTGATCTGCGAGTAGCTCGCGGATCAACTTGATCCGTGTTGTTTCCGCAGATCAACTTGATCTGTGATCTTGCCGCGGATCAACTTGATCCACGAGCTAATCGCGGATCATCTATGTCATCTACGGATCAAATTTTCCTTCTGCGGATCAACCAAAATCAATGCACGGATCAACCTCAATGACTGGTGCACAAATTTTTTTAAAAAAATACACGAAGGATATTTTTATCTTTTCATGGGAGTGCTGAATGCACCACCAATAATGCTGGTGCACCTAGCAATACCCGTTTTAATGGCGTAAGCTATCTTTTTCTTTGTTCGTGAGAATAGAGAAATTCCAACTTTTAATGCATGTTATAATAAATTTGTCACGCCTTTCGTGACAACATTTGTTTCAATGGTACTTTTCTTTTCTCGCAAAACATGAAAATTTTGGATTACGGAATATCGATCTTTTTGGTGTAGGGAACTGGTAGCTGATATAATTTTCAGATGCCACCATTCAAATACAGTTCAAATACAGAGTATTTGACATGTATAAAAGAGTTATTCCTTCTATCTCAAAATAATAATTATTTTAATTTATTTTACACATATAAAAATAATAAATAGATAAAAAATAATTTTATAAAATTAATTTTATATTATTATTAATTTATTTATAAATTTTATTATCTACTATTAATATTATAAAAGATATAAATTAAAAAATGTAATATAAAATTACATTAAAATATTAAAATATAATTATAACAAAATGAAAAGAGTCTTTATTTTCACATGAATCCCATGATCATAACACGATGGAATGGTCCAACTAGACAATATCCTGGATGAAAATGCCCGTTCATAAATTTCCCCAAACTTTGCAACTGGAGTCTTTAAGGTCTCTCGTGCTGATGGTTGTATCTAGACTTGTGTAATTATTTCTATATTAAAAAGTGCAATTTGGTTTTCCTCACATATACTTTTACAGTTTTACTTAAGTACTCTCTTTTTATAAAACTTTTATGAAATAATAGACGTGTAAATAATCATTTTAATCTTTAAATATATAAATCAATAATAATTTAATCTTATATGTATCAATAACTTATTTAATTTTTTAAGTTAATATTAGATATAAAATTTAAATAAGTTCTCAACATGCATATGATATACTTATTCTCTTATATATATATTTTTAATGTTAATTTAACTTTTTATCTCTTTCATCTATTATGTTAGTTTTAACTTAAATATTTTTTAAATGAAATTATTAATAATTAAAATAATAACATATCACAATATAAATTATTTATGATACGTCTAAAATATAATTTGTGTTTAAAAACATTTTTTTTTATAATATTATTTAAATATGTGTATTGATTATAAATTTTATTTATATAAAATAAACATTTATATTATACTATATACATATTAAAATACTAATTACTAGATAAATTCTTGTAAATTGTAACTAAAGTCACAATAAAAGGGGAAGAAATGGTATTAAGTGGGGCAGATGACATAATCTATAATATTATCATGACAAACAAGACATAAGTTATGTGACTTTAACAAATAACAATACACAGCAAACCACAATGCCACAATCGAAACAGGTCACTCTCCCGGTAGAAGATGCCATATGACTGCGTGCACTTATTTAGCTCTCTAATCTGCTTAATACTGCATATTATTATTCCATTGTTTTGATTTCAAGGTAGAGTGTATCCTGTAAAGAGAAAAAGGCATGGCTAATTATGCACATTAAAAATTTGTTCAAAAGAAGAAGCATAGAACAGAAAAATCTATATTATCATGCCTCATGTTATTGTATACCAAAGTTGGTGATTAGTAAAACATTGGTAGACTTGCTAATTTTCTTCAGCTTTTCTTCTTGACAAGTTTCTAAAATTGGCGCACACGTCTGTTTGGGTCAAATATTTAGTCATTATTCTACCTTTCCCTTACAAGCAGATAATTACCGTTAAAGGCAATGTTTCATATATTTAATCATTATTCTGCTAAAATGGCTGATATTGTTTTAGCCTACTTTAATTACTAAATCAATTTTGGGATCTCCACAACTAATGTGACTGCAATTGCAGTTCCATTTTTTTTTATTTAATGTCCTATAATATGAAGGATCAATAAAATGTGATAATTACATCCGTAATTTAAAACCATGCTCATGAGCGTCTAATCCAGAAAAACAGGTTTTTCATTTATGCTGTCCCTCTACCATCTCTAAACTAGTACTTCTCATTTTACTAATGTTAAAATTTTTCAAGACAAAATTTCTGTCCATATAATTATAGTATTATAAAAATTATCCGGCTGTCACCACTTGTCGTTTGGACAATTTTTTAAGTTATTTTTATTTATTTATTCTTATTTTTACTCTCTCTTCCTTTTTGTTTTAAGTAAAATGCAAAGTATGTAGGACTGGTCTCTAAAACAAAAATTGAGAGGATTTTTTTTTACTTTAAAGAAAAATGTGCGGACTATTGCCTTTGTACTCCAAAATTTGAATGCATGCTAAATTTGAAACGATGAAAACCAATTAAGTTGAAGTAGAAAGTGGTTAATTACTTACTTCCACATTTCTTCCCAGCAGGTCGGTTCCTGATATTGCATCTCTTTGGAATGGTGATGGCTGTGGCAGGGTTGATCTTAGCTTGCTTGGCCAGAGGTGACAAGAGAACAGCACAGAGGCACCTTGGAGCAGTCTTGAGCAAAGCACCAACTCTTGCACAACAAGCCAATGGAACCTTTGCCTTCACATTGCTAACTGCACCCAAGCATGGGCTTAGGCTAGCAGCTGCAGACCCTATAGGGGTCTTTCCACATTCTCCTCCAGCACCCTCAGCCTCCAAAATCAACACCTCTGATGCCAACAGAAACATCAGCAATGCCACAAGGAAAAGTACTCTACCCTTCATGTCCCTCATCATCATTCTTTCAAAATCTGCTGACACTGATCACTCACTTCACTTCTATATATGATCAGTACAATTAATTTGTTTTAGCATTCTGAATTCCATGGACTAACATCACCTTCTTCATATACAATTCTTAAAGGGAAAAAGGGGTGTGAGATTAGCAGTAGAGGGGTGGTTGTAGCCTTAGGATATTCAACAAATAATAATAATAATAATAATAATAATTAATCAAATTGGTTTATGAAAGCGTAAAACGTCCATAAATTAATTTTTCAAAGATGAAAATTTTAAATTTAGTCTTTAAATATTTAAAACTTTATAACTTAATATTAAATTGGTACTCGAAAAATAAAAATTATTGTCAAATTGATCATTGAACGTTATAACTTAATAATAAAATGATCATACAAATTTAATGATAAGATTAATTTATCATTTTTTTTACATATTCAGAGATTATTTTATATTTCTTGTTATTTAAGGGCCAAATTATTACTAAATCATATTTTCAAGAAGAATTTGGGTATTTATCTAAATAATAATGCCTCCTTTCACAATGAGCCCAGCTATATCCCTTGGCATGCTATAAAAGGTAAATATTTGATTTTGTTTTTGCATATAAGAAGAGTGCTTATTATGCCTTCTTTTTCGGCTTCTAGCATGTTCTATTCTATGACAGAGCTTGGAGACACTGCCATGTCATGGTAGGTGGGACGAAAATCCAGTGTGAACACAGAAAAAGTTGGCCAGACAAAACTTTGATGCACTTCTAGGGGCTGCCACATAATTTGCTCCACTATGCATGCTTGATATATAAACCAAGTACACGTGGCTCTTTGTTTTTGCTTTTTTTTTATATATATATATAATTATGGTAGTGATATGAAGTTGTCACACCGAAAGTAGTTAAGAAAGAGAAGTCGCTATTATTTATACTAACCGTTATTGGTTTTGCTTGTTCAGCGGTTTGCATAATTGATTTTCTTGTACATAATGGTCGAAACAAATTTGAACAAATTTTATTGGTAAAGCTGGGCTTTCTAAATTGTTTTTCATACATTGGAGTGCTCTTAGTGACGATATTTTCCACCGTTTCTAAATACAAGAGTTGATAAAATAAAAAAACACGTGTCGCGTGGTAATTCTACACAATCGAAACAAATTACAAGGTTTGTTAACCTAAACTAAGTGGTTCATTGGATAATTGTGACATTTTTTTTCTTAACGCAGTCATTGTTTCGGGTGAATTAATATTACATTGTATTTATACATATATTACGAATCCGTTGAGAATACTATATTAGATGAGAATAACTTATAATAACCATCGAATCAACATTAAAAATAATAAATGATTGAGATTAAAATATTTAAAATTTTAAATTAAAATCTAATATATCATTAGATCTCTATAAGATTAATCAAATAACAAATAAATCTATAAAAATATCAATTATTACTCCCTAAAATATCTTACTTAACCATCACTATCATGGTTGTTGTTGATGTCACCACCACAACCATTGCTTCAACCACCACCATCGCCACTATCATCAACTACCACCATGATCTTCGTTGTCGTCGTTGTCATCGTCATTGCAGCTACTATGATTGTCGCCGCCACCATTACCGTCATTAACTAGCACCATCTTCGCCGCCATGACCATTATCGTCATTGTCGCCACCATATCATCGCCATCAGCGATCGACGGTGACGATGACGGTGGTGAAAGTGGTAACAGTCATGGTGATTGGTTAACGATAATTGATACGATCAAGATTTAATTCTCTCACTCTAATATAGATATGATATGTTATATATATATATATATATAAGAATAACCCTCTTATGTGAGAATAAGAACAATCATTCTCATCCGTTGGATTCACTACTAGAAAAGTGTTATTTTACGATGGATATTCTAAGACGGTTATGCAGAATCGTTTTAGAATGTCACGCGGTGACATTTTTGCAATTAGGGACAATAAATATTTATTTTATGACACAAATTCTAAGACGGTTTTTCTGAGCCGTCTTAGAATGTATGAATGTGGCAATTCTATAATTAACATGAACGTGAACGATGACAGTTTTGTGTAAAGAACCGGCGCTGTTTTCGTAATCCCAAATTATCTCCTTTGAAATTAGGTTATTCTTGCAAGTCCCTCACCTCGCTCAAACACTCTAACCCACTCACGCCCTCATGCTCACCCAGTTTGCCCGCCCTCATTGAGTTCATCTTTGGTGTGCTGACTCTGTTCATCTACTCACTGACCGTCAAAGCTGTATGGGTCTCTATCGCGCTGGCATTGTGTGTGGCCATCGTCACATAGGTAACTACCAATGAGTGTCAAAATCTTATTTGGTTCTTCTTGTCTTTACCAAGAGCTGGTAGGTTGGGGACTTTGATCGTAGTGGGTAATGAATGTCGTTTTGATCATGATTTGAGATCATTTCGAGCTACAAAAACTCATCACAAGTCCCTTAAACTGGGTACTATGTATGGCCATTGGTAGCTTTGCTTGGTCGCATAAGTCATATTTTTAAGTGCTTTGTCTCAGGTCCATCTCTGTTGCCTCAAAAGCAACATTTTTTTATGAGCAATTTTGTTAAACTCATATCCTTCTCAATTGTCTTTTGTTTTTGCCCATCATTCTTGACATTACAAGGTTGTAAAATAAGAGCATGGCTGTCCAAAACTGGCCCCTAAATTAAAAAAAAATAGAAGTAAAAAAAACAAAAGTAGAATTAGGATCTCAAAATGCAATAACATGTAAATACCTGTAAATCTTTGCAAACATTTGTAGCAGTTTCAGGGGAGTCAAACTCAACAAATCCAAACCCCATAGAAACATTTTTCCCATTTTTCAAATGCTTCTTCATCTATTTGTGAAAGCAACAAAACCAAAATAAGAGAAGCAACAAAACAAAAATATGAAATATAGGTAAGTCATAAAGAGTTAGAAATAAAACCAATACCTTGACACTCAAAATGCTTCCCTTTTTCATGTGTTCAGTTAAATGTTTCCTCAGACTTTCATCCATAGTCTTGAAATTTAGGTTCTTGATGAACAGGGACCGAGCCTGAAGCATGATAGATTATGTAATTAATTAATAATGAAGAACAAGCAGTATGGATTAGTTAGAAGCAACTAATTTCAACAATTTAAAAAATATAGATAGATGACAAATTTCATTATTGGAAAGAACAAACTTGATAGCTTAAATTCCCTATAGGAATATACTTACTTGGTGTAACTTTTCTTTTCTTTTAGCTAAACTATAAGTCTAAACTATAGTTAGTAGTTAGACTATGGTTAGTTAGTTTAACAATTAGGACAATTGTGTGACACCTGTCACTAACTAACTCGGGTTAGTTGACAATTACATAGCTTATATCATCAAAGTACTTTTGATACACATATTATACAATGCCCCAAATAGCTAGCACCATAGAGATACCCTTAATGCCATCCATTTTGTCATGAAAGAACAACACTGCCAACATTGGAACAATAGACACTCCCAAAGCGCTTATGGCATTAGAGAAGAGTGAAGAAACCTCACACGAATAAGCCCCAAGCAACCAATAGTAAAGACTTGCCAAAGTATGGCAGTGAAAGTGTGGTTCAACAAATATGAAGCCTTTCGCATCTCATACCCCTTCATTTCATCTTTCAAACCACTCCACTCTCCACTAGCAAAAAGTCTTACTAAGGTAACAAGGGTAGCTACAAGGGAAGGGTATGATATCATATCCAAGACCACTTTGAAAGTTTCTCTTTTTATGACCTTCTTGAACACAAGTTGTGTAATGGAAAGCCATAGTCCATACCCTGCAAATGCACCAATTGTGCATATGAATCCAATCACATACTTTTTCTTGGAGATTTTTGTGGAATCTGAATCATCATCATCATCTAATGATGACTCATTTTGATACACAAGAAGGGTTGAGGAAATGGTGAGAAGGACTAGAGAGTTGATTATGTAAGGTGTGAACTTGAGTGAGTTGAGGAAGTAGGAGAAGAAAGCATTGAAAGCCAACTGGGATGAGCAAATGAGTGAATAGGTAGAAACAGGAAGGTACCATAGTCCAACTGAATATAAATAACGATCTAATGCCACGAGTAGGCCAATTGAGACATAGATAAATGATAGCATTGAAACTGATGGTTGTTTTGGATGAATGCTATTATTTGTGGTGAGATTTTTGGGTGCTAAAAAGAAGTAAACAGGAAGCTGAATTGGGAAACCAGCAAGTTGAACAAGTGTTCCCATCCATTTGCTTTTTCCACCCTTTTCATAGTACAATCTTCTGAGGATTATTGTTGCTGATGCACACACCAACACAAGTGAAGAATGGATGGCTATTATGAGCCAATGGTAGTATCTTTTTTTGTTACTTATTGTTGACTCATTCATTGGACCACCAAAACTATTGTCCTCCAAGGAATTTGTTTCTTTGGCTCTGGTAGGTTCTACAAAAAAAAAAAAGACAACAACAACAACAAATGATTGATGACTATATCAACTTATAGATAATATGTCATTGATTAAACAAAGCTGCTATGTATACTTTCTTATATGTTTCAAAAGAACTCACTTGCTTGGAAGCAAAGTTATGTTTTCCTTTTACATATAACTCGTTTTCCTCTTATATTATTATTATTGTTGTTGTTTAGATGAATCAAGGTGCTTGGGTTTGATGCTTCACCAGTTCACATTCACAAGAAGTGTGTCTTGACATTCCCATAATGGTAAACTAGAGATATAATAGTATAATTCAAAGTCTTGCAACTCTATCCTAAAGCTAAGAGTCTCTTTATTACTATTAGAAAACATTTTTATTTTCTGTATTCATGGATAATTACAAAATTATTACTTTTTCCTGTTTTGAAAGATTTGGGGTACAACATAAAAAGTGGGGATAAAATTGCATATAGTAATTATTTATAAATAAAAAATTGAAACCAAGCCATCCTTATTGTATAATTAAAACTAAAAGTCACACCAATCAAGACGGGAAAGGTTTTGGATCCCCATCGATATCATAGGCAACAAATTTATTTATATAGGTGTTGGAACACCTATTGTTAGCATTTATGATCTTTTTTATTATAATTTTGGAAATGGGAGGAGGGGTTGCTTTAACCAAGAATATTCATACATCCAAGAGAGGAAAAGCAAAATTATGGTTTTATGTAGCATCTCAGAGTTACTTTCCACTCCCAACCAGCAGATTTTAGTCTAGTTACCATAATAATACAAGTAAAAACCAAAAAGTTAAAGCCTCAATTTTGGGTTATTCTTCCACAATAGGACCTCGAGAGTAACTAAGGTGCATGTATGAAAGGGTAAAAAAGGAGTGGTGTAGGAAATCATAGCTAATAGAGAAAGGATGCAAGATCATTTAATGACCTGACAAGAAAGATAGGGAGTAAGAGAATTTTGTCTTTCTTTTTTTTAGGAAGTGAGGGCATATATGATACGATAGTGGGATGGTAAGAGATAGTTGAAGATTAGTTGGGAATCTTGGGAGACTGGACACTTTCAAATTTCCTAGACCACTTTCATTTTCTTTAGCATTCATAACCTGTCAACACCTTGATACAGGCCTGGGATTAGCTTTAATACAATATACAAATTGTATTATATCTCTGATACCTATCATTCCATTTCCTTTTTCATATGCTTTATACCTCCCACTCTCACACTCCTTCCTTTGTGTGCAAGAGAGAAAAAGTTATGACAAAACCATTCTTAGTCAATGCTTTCCATTTCCCAAATAACACAGAAGACAGAGTAGTACAGTTGTAGACCTGCCTAAAACTTATAGCTAGCGCAATAGTAATAAGTTTATTTTCTTCTTTTTTATGAAAATCATGAGAGAAGGAAACAATAAATTCATTCATGGAGGACAACCTTTAGTAGAATATCCATTGATAGAAGTTAAATTAAAATATTACATTATTACTGAACACTACTAGATGAAACTTATGACCAAAAGATAAATAGATTATTACTTGAAACGCTTGTAAGCTAAACCTCTAAAAGTTGCTCGAGCTTCCGCTGGTTCAAGGAAAACAACCTGAAATATCATATCCAAATGATTCAAAGCTTGACATAAATATCATTAGACAATGAACATTTAACAGTGACAACAATAACTTTTCCAGTACCTCACTACTGAAAATAGTTTACCAATCCACTAAATAAGAAAAGTAAGCAACAAAAATGCCAAGATAGGATAATGAGCTAGAAAATATGCTTTAAAATCTTAATTCAATACACCCCCGTAACTCCCTAAGATTGTTTCATATCCACATACTCTGATGGAAGAAATGCTATTAAAACTAGATTAAATTACTCAGGCTTTGTGCTTGCACTAGTAGTTGTAATGCCACTCCGATACAGTTCCTTTAAGATCATGACCTGCTGTTTGGTAGGGCTCCATGTTGGTGAACCTGTTAGGGACAGAGTATAGCAGTAGTAGTCTATATTTGTGTCATGAAGCATGGCAACATGTTGGAGTAGCTGACTTACAACGATTTAGCAAACAGCATTGAGCATGAACCTATAGCCCCCGACACTACAACATATTAGAAGGGCAGTAACACATATTTAATAAAGGCCTAAGCAAAATGTTACATACCAACCAAGTGATGCAAGAAGGGGCTGCATAGCACATTGAAAAATAAATAATCAGAACAAATGAAAATACATCCATCAAATCAATCATAAGAAATTGCATACTTCACTAAATATATACCAACCAAAGAAAAAAAAACTACATGTCTACTACATATACTATCATAAAATTACACCATAAATCATTGAACACAAAATCCCAATCAAATTACAGGAAACATACCCAAAGGAAATGAAATTAAGGCAATTTCCAAGAAACAAAAATACGACCATGGGTTATAAAAACCTACTAATCGTGTTGGCCATGGTTTGTTACTTATAATTTGATAAATCATATAGGTTTATAGGTGATTAGTCATACATATATATATTGGTTGTGTGTGTGTGTGTGTGTGTGTGAATTAATATTTTTATGGCATGTTGTATTCAACCTTTAATGTTAGACAATTTGTATTGGTTGTAGGTAATATTATTTGACTGACATAGGAAGTTAAATCTACTGAAAAAATTTGTTGTTGATTGAGTGAAGATAAAGTCGTATAATTATCACTACCGACACCACACTCAGCTTTTGTTACTAGCATCTTTGGAGGTATGTATGTCACTCTGACACTTATGTGGTTATTACACTTGTTGTTGATATATGAGTAATGTTTAATATTAAAATTTTCTGCATTGTGAGTGAACCATAGTTCCCCGTTTGAGATTTAATACAATGACTAATACAAACAATTTGGATTAATCGTTGTATTGAATCTCGAATTGTTCGTTTGGACAGTTTGGGAAGACTCATTTTTTCTTAATTCTTGCTTATAGGTTAAGTATTTTGTGTTAAATTTGATTAAATTACAGTTTAGTGCATGAAGATTTGTTCTTCGGGTGCATACTTGATCATGGTGA